>NW_007726648.1:43901-47030 GCF_000696425.1 Galeopterus variegatus | reverse complement strand
AGTATATGTGGTGGAAAACATTTTTTATTATAGTTATGAAAACAATACATGCTTGCTCTAGAAACTTCATAAAAGATTGGCCCAAAGACGTAATCCCAGTACCCACAGATAAGAGCTGATAGCATTTAGGAGGATATTTTCTTGTCTTTCACTTTATATGCATATTATTTTTATAATAGTTGGTTCATATTATATGTATTGCCAAAAAACATGCTTTAAAAAAATAGCAATGCATAGTGAACATTTTCCATGCCGATACATCTTTTATGACCTATAGTAGTTGCTGCTCAGTGTTCCTGGGGGGCTGTGCTGTGATTTACTGCACGGGTTCTCATCTGGGGGCACAATTAGGGTGTTTCCAGTTTTGCACTACTAATCAAAAATTTTTTTTTTTTTTTTTTTGGTGGCTGGCTGGTTTGGGGATCCAAACCCTTGACCTTGGTAGTTATAACAGCACACTCTGACCAACTGAGCTAACTGGCCAGCCCCTAAATGTGATATTTTTGTACGATCTTCGTGTACATCTATGATTATCTATAGTCAATTCTTAATGGAAATATAGGATTTAAAGTTACTTCAATTTTATTTCTTGTTCCCTACTTTCACCAAAGAGTCATGGTTTGTGAAAACTTTTGCCAATGTGTTAGGTGAAAGACGGTATTTTGCATTGTTTGGATTTGCATTTTAAACCATTTTTGATAAATCACATTTTCCTTAACTCTTTGTAATTCCTTCTTTTTTTTTTTTCCAGAATTTCTGGTGCATTTGTCTTTTCCTTCCTGATTTGCTGGAACTCCTTCTAAATGAGCAGTATTACCCCTTTTTCTGACACACATGTGGCAATATTTTTTCCTAACTTATCCTTTGCCGTTTAGTTTTAGCTGGTGGTGTTTTCTTAGTCGAACCTTTCTTGAATCGCTGACGTAGTTTTGCTGAGGCTGAATCCTTTTCCGCCCACCTGCACTGAGTTAGAAATCAAATACTTTGGGATGCATTTGTCATTCTCTGATGATGAATACCTAAAAGTGTCCTGTATGGGCAGCTCACCAGCATAAGGCTGGAGCCTGTGGCCACATTTTCACCCGAATCGCTGTCACCAAATATGTCAACGCCTGTAAGAGTAAGAGAAGGAGCCAAACAGGTTTTAAGAGGTTTCAACAGTCTTGCAGCAAACCTTTTCCAAGAAACTCTGACCCAAGCATTTGCAAATGGGTCACACCTTTTTTCAATCTCTACAGCCAGCATCAGTCCTGGAATTTGTCTGTTTGGATGGTCCAAGGCAGTGCTATCCAATAAAATATAATGTGAGCCACATGCATGATCTTAAATGGCCTGGTTGCCACATTAAACAAAAAGTAAGCAAAACAGGTGAAATTAATTTCAATAGTACATTTCATTCAACCTAATATATCCAAAATACGATCATCTCAACATGTAAAGAACATAAAAAGTATCACTAATGAGTTATGTTGCGCTCTGTTGTGTACTTTACACTTTCAGCACATTTTAATTTGGGCCAATCATGTGTCAAGTGTTCAGTAGCCACATGTGGCCAGGGGCTACTCTACAGACAGTGCAGCTCTAATAATAGACATTTGGCTGTGGGAAAAGGCAAAAGCCACAACAGATTGTAATTCAAACAGAAACCTGGCTTAGGGACCTCATCCTTGTGACCGTCCAAAGGATGAGACCGTCTGGGGACTGCTTTGTGAAATTTCCTACTCTTAAAATACATGCAGACCTGAGCATTTCAGCTTCTCCACACCTGTACCAATCTGTATCTGTTGTTTTAAGGGCCAGAGGTGTCAACACCCAAGCCCCACTCAGAACAGAACCAAGGCCACCGGAACCCACTGCCGAGGACAACGTGTGTGTGTCCGTCACGAAGAGAGACTGGCTTCTGCAGGAAAAGCAGTGGCTGCAGATGAGCAGGTGAAGGATCTTCAAGGAATGGGACCCTTTAAGCCAGATGCAGCAACATAGGTCTTTGCTTTGCTTGAGTGTAGCAATTAGAGCCGCGTCTGGGAAGTACAGCAGGAGAGACGTGGGATGTGACCAGAGGGCTTGTAGAAACCTCCTGACAAATGAAGGTTGAAGGCTCAGCAATGGGTGCCTGTTTTCCATATTCCTTGTTACCTTTCCAATATGCTTGTCTGCTGAGCCAATTAGTCACCTCGTATCATCTTGACCTTTAGAAGCTTCCTGTGAGAGGCAGAAAGAGATCTGTGCTGAGAGAATCTGTTATGGAAATTCCTCTGGTGGTGGACTGTGACCGTTGTCAGGGGATAGAGCCGCAGGTCTGCACCTGTAGGTGGCATGTCTGTGATGGCCAGCAGGACACACTGGGGCCCCGGGTGGGTCTGAACAGTGGGTAAACATTGTCTGAGCATCACCCAGGGGCTAGAATCTGGGGGCAGCACAGAATTAAAGGCAGACGCCGGTCAGGTGCTCTGGAAGTTGACAGACCCCCCCGCCCCCAGAGGCAGGAACTTGAAGGTGGGCGAGTGGCTGCTTGAGGCTGGAGCAGGAAAGAGCGCAGGTCTTCAACACCCGAGTCCAGATCCTGCTCTGCCTCTAAGCAGCTGAATGAGATCAGAGTCCTGGGGGCTTGGACAGGTCACTCCCCCTATGCAGGGTATTGTTATCCAAGTTTGCCCACCCCAGTCGCTAAAACAGCACAGTGGCAGAGGGAGGGAAAAGTCATCGCAATTTGAAAATATCCCCCAATACATGGAGCACCTGTGTATTCTGTGAGCATCGTCATAAAGTTTAATGTAAGATCTGGTTTTGATTTTCAACAATATTCACCATTGAAAGGTCTACGGCATGGGCCGGCCCAGTGGCGCACTGCTACAGTGCACTGCTTGGGAAGCGCGGCGGCGCTCCCGCCGAGGGTTCAGATCCCACATACAGACCGGTTCCCGCTCACTGGCTGAGCGAGGTGTGGGAGCAACACCGAGGGTTGCGATCCCATTGCCAGTCCCGGTCCGGTACGGGCGCAACACCGAGGGTTGCGATCCGTTGCCGGACACGAAAAAAGACAAAAAGGAAAAAAAAAAAAAAAAAAAAAAAAGGTCTAGGGCATTCCTGAGAACATCAGGGGGCAAAGAAAACAATTTCAGCCCAGGG
>NW_007726648.1:29293-42980 GCF_000696425.1 Galeopterus variegatus | reverse complement strand
GGACACGAAAAAAGACAAAAAGGAAAAAAAAAAAAAAAAAAGAAAGGTCTATGGCATTCCTGAGAACATCAGGGTGCAAAGCAAACAATTTCAGCCCAGGGCACCTACTGTTTGAGGCATTCTGGTGTAACTTAATGTTGGCGGCACTCTGGGCAGGGTGCCTGAACATTCATTTATTCAGCAGGTGTTTATTGAGTGTCCACTACTTGCCAGATACCGTTTGAAATGCTTGGGATTCCTGTGGTGCTTATGTTCGACTGCGTGTGGGGGTGGGAAGACAGTCCAACAGTTATAAACATGTGATCATGTGTATCGCATGTGCTAATTATGTATTTATGTAGTAAATACATAATTTAGATAAGTAGTGTGTTGTGGGACGGTGAGAGCTCGACCAGGGTGTGGGGTAATGGAGTCCACTCACTGAGAATGAGACTAAAGCAAACGCGGGAAAGAAGGCAGAGACGTACCAATGCTGGCCAGGATGTGCACACACGGGAGCGCTTACCCATTGCGGGTGGCGATGCAAATTAGTTCAGCCATTATGCAAAACTGTATGGAGGTTCCTCAGAAGGCTAAAGCTAGAACTAGTGATCCAGCACCCCCTAACTGGGTGTGCTTCCAAAGGAAATGAAATCAGTGTGTTGAAGAGACGTCCACACCCGCATGTTTGTTGCAGCACTACTCACAACAGCCGAGATGTGGGATCAACCTCAGTGTCCATCCGTGGAGGAGTGGGTGGCGACATGGGGTATGTATGCGCAAGGTCACGTACACCCACGTGGATGGACGTGGAGGACAGGAAGTGAAGAATGCCAGGGACAGAAAGGGAAACACCTCGTGTTCTCACTCATGTGTGGAAGCTAAAAAGGAGCTCGTGGAAGAGTTGAATAGGGGTTACTAGAGGCTGGGAAGGGGGTGATGGGGGAGAGTGGTTAACAGACACAGAACCACAGCCAGGTAGGAAGACTGAGGTCCAGTGTTCTGCTGCTCTGCACGGCGCCGAAAATGAACAACTTACTGTATGTTTTCAAATAGCTAGAAGAGGATTGTGAATGTTCCCAACACAGAGAAATGATAAACGTTAGAGGTGACGGGTATGCTGATGACCCTGATTTGATCATTACGCATTGAACACACGTATCAAAATATGACACTGCACCCCATAAATATGTACAATGATTATGTATCAATTAAAAAATAACAGTAAAAAAAGAGAGGAGAGAGGGAGTAGGCCTTGCAGAAACCTCTGGTAAGAGCGTGCTGGGCAGAGGGACAGCCGTGTGAGGGCCACAGTGTGTCTGTGTGCTCCAGGCCAGGCAGGAGGCAGGCGTGGTTAGAGGGGTGGCCCGGGAGGGAGCCACAGATAACAGGGGCGTTTCGAGGACTTAGGCTTTTTTTCTGATTTGGATGGGGAGCCATTGGAAGATTATAAACACTAAAGTGACATGATCTGACCACATTTTAAAGAACTTTGACTTTTGTGTTAAGAAAAGGATATAGGACCACTATGGAAAATAGTATGCAGGTTCCTAAAAAAGTTTAAAATAGGATCATGACATGGTCCAGCAACCCCATTTCTGGGTATATACTCCAAAAATCGAAAGCATGGACCCAAAGGGCTATTTGTACACCCATGTTCATAGCAGCACTATTTGCAATAGACAAAAGGTGATAACAACCCATGTCCATTGATGGATAAATGGTGAACAAAACGTGGTCTACACACACCGTGGAATCTCATTCAGCCTTGAGAAGGAAGGAAACACTGACACGTTACAACATGCATGAGCCTTGAGGTCATGATGCTGAGTGAAATAAGCCAGTCACAAAGGGTGAACACCGTGTGATTCCACCTGTGGAGGTCCCTAGAGGAGTCAAACGTTTAGAGACAGAAAGTGGAATGGTGGGTGCCAGGGGCCGGGGAGTTACTGTTTAGGGGTGCAGAGTTTCAGATTTGCAAGATGACCGAGTTCTGTGGATGCATGCTGGTGATGGTTGCGCATCACCGAGCAGGTACTTAATGCCACTGAATTGTGCACTTAAAAATGGTTAAGATGGTAAATATCATGTTATGTGTCTTTTACCCCAATTGAAAAGAAACTAAAAAAGAAGAAAAGAATTTGGTATAGGAAGCCAGAAGGGGAAGGAGGAAGGCTCGTTGAGACACTTGTCAATGCGCCGCAGTCCTGGGACGCACGGAGGTGTGGGGTTTCCTAGCACATCTTGGGGGCGATCTGCAGTGCCTCATCGCCCTCCTGCCCCTGCACTGGCAGTGCCTCAGGACGCAGAAGCCGCAGGTGATCGGTGCCTTGCGGTTGAGAGCGCACGGAAAAGAGACGGGGAGACGCCCAGGACTGCAGCTGCGCTCTTACCAGCCAGAAACCAACGCACGGAACATGGGAGTCTGTTAATTAAAAGAGTCTGACTTTGAATTCAGAATCCTACGGGCACTGTGATGATGATGTGCCGTGATGCTGTGCACACGATGGGGGTTCAGTTACCCGCCACTTGTCCTGTTCATTGGCCTCTGGGTGGGGGGATACTCTGTGGGTTATTTGGAATTCCGTCTGCTATGTGGAAATTACATTTATTTAATATTTCTGTGAACTTCAGACTGCATGACACTGTCTGCAGCATCTCATCGTTCTCTCAATCCTGTAGACCTAAGAAGCCATGATTTTAAAATCTTTCTTGATACTATAAATTCTCATGTTTGGGGATAGACCATTCAAGAATGGCGCGCTTTTCTCGTTTCGGTCCCTGCTTAGCTCACATCGCAGGTGCATGTGTCACTGCTCTGGGGACCAGCTCTCCCATCTGAGATGGACCAAGTCACATATATAGTTGCTGGATTCTTCCAAGTCAAATTCTTGGCTCCCCCTTCCCATCATTATTTAATGCTTGGAGGGAGTGTTTTTTCTTATGCCAACTCATCAGAAATATAGAGCTGGCATGATTTTTCCAGTTCAGCAAACCTCCAAAAACCTGCCTGCCTCAGAAGGGGGCTTGGCTGCTCCAGCTATGCATATGGCCAACCCTCATTTAAATGAATCATTATCAGCAGAGCAGTGTGCCATGAGCAGGGTTAATTTGCAAAATCTGGTCTCCCCATTCTATACAGAAAGAAATCGAAGCCCTCCAAGCAAAGATGTCTGTGCTGGAAGCAAAAGTTCAACAGCTGAGAAGGGAGATAGACAGGCAGGGCGAGAGACCGGAGTGGCAGGGCTGTGACCTGGTCCCACTGATGGGCCAGCTGCAGGAGGTCAGCATGGCCGAGCAGGACACCCTGGCCACAGCCTGTCTGATTCCCTCCTGTATGGAGCCACCTGAAAGTGTAAGGAGGTACTGGTGGCCTAACTGATTCTGGATCATTCACCTCTTAGACCTGTTCACAGTGACGATTCTGTCTGCTCTCTCTCATCTATAAATATTTTCCAAGCAGTCTGTATTTTTNCTGAAAGTGTAAGGAGGTACTGGTGGCCTAACTGATTCTGGATCATTCACCTCTTAGACCTGTTCACAGTGACGATTCTGTCTGCTCTCTCTCATCTATAAATATTTTCCAAGCAGTCTGTATTTTTCGATGGAAGCACTATTAGTGTACATGGCGTGGGCCAGTCCTGAGTGCTGCAAGTCACTTCCCATGTTGGCCGCCCACCCTGCCGAGTGCCAGCACTCTTCCTCCAAAGGCCGCCAGACGGCCCACATGCATCTTAGAGTATTTGGGGAACGACTGTTCTCTTTTATGCACATAACACCTCCTATCCTGCCCGTTCAAGCAAGCCACACACGCTGTTCTATGGGGACACGTAGGCTCTCCCATGTCCCTCCGGCCCTAAAGTTTCCCTGCAGAGATCTGACCCCACGGCTCATGCCCAGGGAGAGGGGGAAGAGAGGTGGATCGTTGTCACGGTTCAGCCACATGACAGTGATGCTCCAGCACGCCTTGGGTTCTCCCGCCTGCTCCTTTGCTACCAGCCTTAAGCTGCTCCCTGGGCGAGATGAGCGGCTGTTCCTGGTGTTCTCACTTTACAGTCGAGGAAACCAGAACTCAGAAAGTTTCCCTGGTGATGCTTAGAAAGAGACCTTCTAATATATACCTACAGCTGCCTTTGGGTTTGAGCCAGCGAAGATAGTTTTCTTCCAGACAGCCAAGGAGGTGATTTCCTTTCCTGATTCTCTTTCCAGCCTGAAACAAGGAACTCCATAGCATGGTAGCTGCCAGAGCTGGGCCCAGAACCCAGATCTTACCATTTCTAGTCTTTTATTCTACCCGTGTTCTCTAGCTTGCCTTTTAATAGGGATAAGACACAGAGAGGGAGCACGTGTATGACTTTTGCCCGGCAATCCAGTGCTCTAGCCACTATCCAACTGGACAGGCTCTGGAAAGACTCTTCAAAGTTTGTGGCCATCTGCTTTATGATGCTATTAGGAAAATCGGATATGGGGGCGGTCCTGAACATGATGCAAGGTTGTCTGGGGGATCCTCTGGGGAGAACCCGTCTTTCCAATCCCAATGTCCCCACTGAGGTCACAGAGGCTGTCACTCTTTTGTGCTGAAACGACTGTAGGAAAACTCAAATATTTCAATGACGTTCAGAAACTACAAGGCCTTTGTGTAGGAAATCTTAGGAATATAAGGTTGAAGAATTGCATGGGGAGGGTAGGAGGGAACTTACCAGAGTGGTTTAAAGACACACAGCAACGTGCACGCTCAGGTTGCTAGTTACTAACATGAGCTTTCTCCTGCAGTGACGGTGTCACATAGGTGTCTTCAGCACAGGCTGCTCATGGTGGGCCGGGGCATTGGCACTGGTGGAGCTTTGTGCTGCCGGAGAGTGACCACCCTGAGACATCCTCATAATCTGGGCGATCCTTGAGGGGTGACCCTTGGCATCAGCCTTACGTACTTTGAGGTGCAGGGAGGCACCTCCCTGTCTGAGCTTGGGGTGCAGGTGCACGTTTTGACTGGTCGGCTTCCTTTCTCCCAGCCTAGGGAGGTTAGGCACCAGATGGTTCCCTGCCACGAATGCCAACCGGAAACCCCCATCATCCATGTGTGGGCTTTCCATTTGAGAAGGAAGACACGCCTTTTCCAAGCTGACAGGCTGCAGCATGGATTCATAGACATGGAGCATTTGAAAGACGCCAACGTACAGTCTCATGGCGCGACAGATCGGAGACAGCTTGACCCAGTTTTTTACCTAATTGTCCATGATACCATTAACTGGATTCTTGCTATGAAGTCTTTCAGAAAGTGCTGACTCAGAGGGCATGTTCTGTAGGTGCCCCAGCCAGATGAGTCCATCTTATATATTATCAGCGGCTGCCTTTGCTGTTTATGAGAATGGTCTCTTCTTAGGCCAGATGGAGAGAGATCCAGACAAATTGTGAAATAGGAAAATCTCGAAGTCTTACGAAGTGAGGTTGCAGAAAATAGTATTGTCACAAAAACCTGGAGAAACAGATCACTCAACCTCATAACAGTTATAATCACCCTTCATCAGGATTTTCAGAGAGGCCAGCGACAAACTCCGGGTCCTCTCTGGAGAGAAGCTGCTTCTCGACCACATGCAGGTGCCGAGGGAAGGATGTGCTGTTCTCCCCAAATAAACCTTTCATGAGCTTGAAAAGAAACTTCCCGGGTGCACTTGGCATTTCTGAGCGTGTCACTGTTGGAGACACAGGTGCTTGCGTGGAGGCCGTCGTTCCTGACTGGTGTCTTGTTGGGCACAGCCGGCTGATGTTAGTGAAGGGCTGGCAGGAGAAAGAAGCCCAGTGGCTTTTTGCTGCAGTGTTATCATAGAAATCAAAGCAGCAGTTTGAATGTTCTGGTGTCTGCATTTTGGATGGGACAACTCAGCAGGCAGACGGGAAGCCTTGCCTTCTCAGAGATGTCACCGCTGCCTTTTTTTTTTTTTCCTTTTTGTCTTTTTTTGTGTCCGGCAACAGATCACAACCCTCAGTGTCGCGCCCGTACCGGACCGGGACTGGCAACGGGATCGCAACCCTCGGTGTCGCTCCCGCTCCTCTCTCAGCCAGTGAGCGGGACCCGGTCTGTATGTGGGGTCCGAACCCCCGGTGGGAGCACCGCCACGCTCCCAAGCAGCGCACTGTAGCAGTGCGCCACCGGGCCGGCCCCACCGCTGCCTTTTGAGCAGACCCGGCAGAAGCAGGTTTTTTCCAGGGAACAAACGCAGAACATTTTTAAAGCACCAGAGAATCAGGAACTCAGAGTGTGGGGGCCAAAAGAGCAGGGTGTGCGAGAAGACGGGGCCACTTAAAAGATGTGTTTGTCTCGATGTCCCGCATCCCTGGGGTTCCAACCCTTGGCTTTGAAACAAACTCCACATCTTCTCCTGCAAGTGTCCCTGGCTGAGGGATCTGGGGCGCTTTGACCCTATGGGTTTGAGTGTCCTGCGGCTCCACACCACCTTCCGTGTAGGGGAGAGAGGAGACAGGGTAAAGGCAGGAGGTGACAGTTGCCGTGGGCCACGTCCCTGTGTGTTGGCTTGCAGTCCTGTGTCTGTTTGGAGTAAGTGGAAGATCACAGTGTCCCCCCATCTCTCCAGCGCCTCAGCCTCCCCTGGCTTTCCGCTGGCTTTGTGAGCGGGCACAGTGTGGCACGCATGTGGCAGCTGAGGGAGGCAGGGCCACTGAGGGCGGTCACAGCCAGGGCAGGGGTGTGTTCCATGCTTCCTAACACTAGCAACGCCCGTCCGGCTTGCGTCCGTCTCCGGCTGAGATCCTCTTTCCTCAGCTCCTGGGAGTTTGCATGCTTCGTGTTAAATGTGTTCTGGCACCTGAGGCCACCAGAGGTGTGAAAGAGGGAGGGGAGGGGGGCTAGCGAGAAAAGGGCCACAAAAATGGTCACATTGTGTAAAGCTGAATACACTGATTATTCTGATATGAGCATCACATACTGCACACGGGTATTGATATTCAACACGGTACCCCACAGGTATGTCCAATCAATGATGTTTCAATAAAAATAAATAAATAAATAAATAAATAAATAAATAAAATGCGTTGCCCCCCCCAAAAAAAGAAAAAAAAAGTGACAGCTAATGGATGAATGTCTCTGGTTGTGCATTTGGATGAAATGTGTCACATCTGTTTACAGGCCACTGGCACAGCTGTGAGACCTGTGCAAGCCCTGGTTACCCGTGGCTAGCTGTGCCCTGGGTGGGGTCCCTGGAGTGGCATGTCTGGGCTGGGCTGGGCAGGGTGGTGGGGGCAGGTGGGAACCAGGCCTGCTGCCCACCCCTCTCCCTCTTCCCGCACAGCTGGACTGCCCAGGGCTCCCCAGTGAGGGGGACCAGCTAGACTGGGTGCTGCAGGTGCCCCCAACACGCATGAGCTCAGTTCCGTGACTTGCACTCGACGGCGTCAGGGCCCCTTGCAAGTCAGGGCTGAAATAATGAAACCCAGCAGCTCTCCAGGGACTGGACAGAAATCAGCAGTTCCACTCTCCTTCAGACACTGTCCTCACAGCATGAGCCGCATGGCCTGAACGGAAACCAGTCTCCGGATCTGAGTCTGGAGGAGCAGGTGGAGATGCCGGGGAGGGTCGCACTGATGCAGCTGGGCTCGCCACACCGGAGTGATGCAGGGACCCCTGGAGAAAGCGCCCGCAGGGCCTGGGGTCTGCAAGCTGGGGTCTGCAAGTGGCCTCTCTGTCCGCGGCAAATGCTGTTCAGTCCCCACTGCCGGGCTCTGTCATTCCCCGCTCTACGTTCGTTCACCTGGTTGGTTTGTCAAAAACTGGTTTTATGCGACTCAGAGCGTTAGAGGTCCTTGCTAAAACTGCTGTTTGTGGAAATTCAGACTTTTCTTTTTTCGAAAGCAGACACCTTGCTTTTCCCAGGAATTCACAGGTAGATGAATACGTGCCCAGGAGTGAGTGCGGGGAGCCAGGAGCCTCTGAGCCACGACACAGGGGGCCCCTGCGGCAAGGCTGGCTGTGTGGGCAGGGTCCTCAGCATGTGGCCCTCTGCAGGTTCTGTCGTTCTCGGCCGGAATGGTAATGATAATCATACATTACTTTTAATACCTGTATTGTTTGCACAATGCTCAGTTTTGCTTCCAATAACCCTAGAAGGTATATTGGGCGATGTATTGGTTTTATGCCCATTTTGTAGAAGAGGCAGCCGAGGGTCCAAGTTCCCACAGCAGTGAGTGTCCTGACATCTTGGGCCAGTTTTTGATACTGGGGAGTGAGACACTAACACAGATGGCGGGGGGACCGGGGCTTAGTCAGACAGTGGAAAGAGGTCCAGCCCGGCAGAGCACTGCCGTGGGTGCAGGTGCAGAAGAGGATGTCATTCTGGGCCAGCGACAGGTGTCTCTGTGCCCCTCAGGGCACCGGTGTCACCTGGGAGGGATCAGAGCCTGGGGGTCTCTAAAACAGGCAGCCCTGGGGAGGCCAAGGCCCAAGTCAGGGGCGTCTGGCAGCAGTTCCAAAGACAGAGATGTGGGAGGGGGAGCAGGAAAGAGCCGGCCTGGGGCTGGGGAGCAGGTCCTCCTTGTCTATGAGATGAGGGTTTGAGCTAGATGATGCGGGAGCTTCCTCCTGCTTCTAGAATACTTTGCACTTTAGGAGTTCATGGAATGAGTTAAAATAAACTGCTTTAAAAAAGAACAATGATTCTGTCCCTAAGAGCCCCCAGATGTTCCCCCGCGAAGCTCCCTGGGCAGGCTGTGCTCGTGTGCACGGTGGCGCAGTGCGTTCTCTTCTGAGGGCATCGCAGACCTGAGCTCCAACCTGCTCTGCAGCTGCTGCTCGGGGTCTGGAACTCGCCTCACTATTCTCTGCCCTCCCATTTCCTCTGGAACGTCGCCCTTCCAGGCAGCGGGGAAACTTTACCAAACTACAACCCGGAAAAGAAGGAAAAGGATTGGAAAGGAAGGAAGGGACTTGAAGATGCCCCCTACCCGAGCGGGGACAGATGCCACTCTCTAGGAGGCGTGGGTCCCCAGGAAGACAGCGCCTCGCCTCTGCTTTTCACTGAGTGTACTTGAGAAACTCGGGGGAGGAATCCTGTCTTACAGGAACAAGGGAGAGGTGAAAAAGCGGGTATATATTTTATAATTTCAACAAATTTTCAACAAATGTATTTCAACATTTTGCAAATTCTCTGTGATTTGTTTTCTTCAAGGAGTTTGCTACATGGTCCCCTGTTATTACTTGGGTGGCTCTTCGGAGGCTTGTCATTTGTAGACTCATCGTTCCCCTTGAGTAACTTATGTGTCAGGTTAATTACTTCCAGCCGGAGCCCCACGGATCCCCGGAGATGGGAGCGTTGTCTTGTAATGATCGCAGCTCGTTCTAACGTCGTGGCTGCCGTCAGCTCTCGTGGACGTGAAGGCAGGTGGCCTATTTCTACAGTCTTTCTTGTGGTCAATTTCAATTTGTAGTTTCCATTGTTACCACGTTGAGAACTGTTCTTCCTAATTTCTTTGTAATTTGGTGTCTTCTGCAATCCTCTTTTCCTTTCGTCACATTTTCTTATTCTTTCCTATTTGTACGATGTATGTTACTATTCCCTGCTTACACTTTTCAGATGTTAATTGAATACGCCAGGCTAAGCTCTTCTTCCCACGTTGAACTGAAGTGCTGGGGAAGTGCAGAGGTTTAGGGACCTTCCCACAGAAGGTAATTCAGCTCTGCTCGGACAGACCCTTCTCCAGTGACTGCGGGGAATGACTGTTCCCAGGTGGGAACTGCTGCTTGCTGGGAATTTAATCAGTGAAGAGCTGCTGAACAAGTGACCGATCCACCCTGTGCTGACTGCTGGGCTGCTGGGGTGACCCCGACCGGAGCCAGATGGAAGCTCTAGGTTGCTGCTGGGTGCTTGCAGGTGTAGGGTCGTTTCCGTTTAGCAGCCTTCTTGCTACTTTGTACTTCCTCTTCAGCAGAGTTCCTCAGCTTCCTCTCTGCATCACGCTGACATTGGTATTTTAATTCCTTTTTCCTCAGTTACTTTAGTCAGCTGGACTTTTTCCTAAGCTTCATTCATTTTGTCCATCGGTGGTCTATCTTTGCCTTCTTTATCCAATTAAGTGTTGCCCCTGGAAACATTCTAGGAAATGAAATTGACAATATCCCCCAGTCTCAGGAATCAGACTGATCTGTTGCTTTGTCAAGGGAGTTTGAAAGATGCCTGAGAGAAACGTGAGGTGAGACTTGTCTCTGCACACGCCAGTTCTTAGCCAGACGGCCGAGGAAGACAACTGAACGTGATTCAGAAAAGCTGAATAAACCCAAAGCACAAAGTACAACCTTTTGGACAGACTTCATAGTTTTGGGAAGTACACATTCTTAGAAATTTAAGGAAACACCATATGTTAAAAAAATTAGTATTAAATTGAAATGCGAGCAGTTGAGGGTATTTCTTGGGAGCAGTTGGACATTACTTATGAAATAATCAGAATTACATGGGCAGGGATTGAAATGGAAATATGAAGCTGCGTTTGGATCAACTGACAGAATAAACAGAGAGATAGAATCATCTCCCTCTTGGATCAAACTGTAGTGTCTTAAGGATTGAACTCAGAGGAGTTCTGTGGAGAGCCCACTACTGAAATCGTGTTCGAATGTTCGCACACCTTTGGGTTGTGAGAGCAGTGGAAATGCGGAGCCTCTGGATTTTCAGTCTCCGAAAAAGAAGAGGCCAGTAACTCACCTCCTTATCGTGTGTAGAAAAGTATCATTGGGCAACGTGGGAGGAAGGGGCAGAAAGGAGAGTAGTTATGATCTGAACACGAGGCCATTTGTGGTTTTTGGCTCCTGATCTCATTTCTTTATTAAACAACTAAAATCTCTTACAGACAAATGTCTGTAAGTCAACATGTTTTTGGCTCATGAATTATAGTTTCAGTTTGCAGCAAGACTGTTGGAGAGGTGGCGAGAACGATCTGGTTGAATGAACACTTGCAGTATTTGGATAAGCCAAGTACCTAGTTAATCAGTTGAAAATAAAGCTGTGATTTTTGATGGAACTGGACTTAGATGCAAGCTGCGACTCTGTGGTGTCAGGCAGAGTTTCCCAGTGGGCATGGGATCAGCTAGAGATGGTGTGTGCGAGGGTGTGCGTACATGTGCAAGGGTGTGTGTGCATGTGTGAGGGTGTGCGTGTGTGCACGAGGGTGTGCATGCATGTGTGAGGGTGTGCGAGGGTGTGTGTGCATGTGTGCGGGTGTGCGTATGTGTGCGAGGGTGTGTGTGCATGTGTGAGGGTGTGCGTATGTGTGCGACGGTGTGCACGTGTGTGAGGGTGTGCTCAGCAAATATCAGCAAATTTGGAAATTGAGCAAAATCACGTAAACTCAGTATCAGGCTCGTTTCCCCTGCACAGTGTCTTCACACCAGTTCCTTGATCACAGGAAATCTTTTCCAAGAAGAGATTGGAAATCCTTGTGCTCTCTCTCTGTTATTCCTTTGAGGAATACTTATGAGTTACAAAAGTGCATTTACGGAAAACAATCTATGGTCCTATAAAATATGACATCTCAGTCTCAGTTTGCTGAGTTAGTGGGAGAAGCTGGACTTTACTAAAAAAGACTCAAGAGCAACAGAGTGTCACATCCTGGTTAAAGTCTAGACCCAGGATCCTTGAAATTCAGAGAAAGATTCTGTAAGGACGCCAGTCACCAAGGGATCCAGATCCATAGAAAGGGCTAAAAGTGCAAGTATTTCTCTGGCCTATTTTTCTTTGGTTCTTTCATTTGATCTTCTTTGCCTGGGACAGAGAGGAAAACATCAAATGTATTTACTTCACCCTAGCTAAAAATGTGTGTGCCTGATTTCTGTCAGATTACTCTCAAATATTTTATGTAGTACAGGTATGGTATTTGTGTGAATGATTTGTAAAAAGTCCTCTGCACTTCACTCCTTACAAGATCCCCAAAAGATCAGCTATTTGACGAGCATGAATGTGAGCATCCAGCACGCTCTGTGGCTCTCGTCTGCCACGGTCCGAGTGTGAGCTGACAGTAGAATGCCCGCCAAACTGAGTGGTATCCTGAGACCAGAGAACGAACCTGGCAACTCCATACGGTTCCCAAGGGGTTTATTATTGTTATTATTATTATAATGATGGGTGGTTACTCACAGGGGTCGGGTGGAGTATGGGTCCGTCCAAGTGCCAGGTAGCTGCTTTCTCCACACCCAAAAGGGGGAGAGTTGAGGCTTAGAAGGGACTTGGGGACAAAAGTGGAGCCATGCCAAAAAGAGAAAGGCTGCGGAAGGCAAGATTCCCAGGCGATCCTCAGCCTCCTGTTGCTTGTCTTTGGGGTTGCTGGTGTCACAAGCATAACATTCTATTCCTGCCCCTCCCTCAGTTGCTAAGCAACCATGCAGGGGGAAAAACTCTGACTATTGGAGCCAAAGCTCTGAAGTCCTCGAGGATGGAGTGAGTTCTGACCAGCGTTCCTACAGCCACCAAACTGGAAAGAGGTGGCTTGCTTTGCCAAAGGTGGCAAGGACAGGCAACAGAGGTACTGGAGTCTCTACCTGTCAGTAGATCCCTCCCCACTGTACCATCTGCTGTGGCTCAAGTGTCCCCCCAAGCTCATGATGGAGCTTAATCCCCATTATGGTATTTGAAAGGTGGGGCCTTTGAGAGGTGATTGGACCGTGAGGACTGTGCCCTTGTGAACAGATCAATCCATTCATGGAGTAATGGGTTAATGGTCTGATGGGTTATCAGGGAGTTGACTGGGGTCCTTTATACAGAGAGGAAAAAGCATGTCAATGTGCCCTTGCTCAACCTCTTGCCACGTGACACTCTGCACCACCTTGGGACTCTGCAGAGTCCCCACCAAGATGAAGGCCCTCAGCAGATGTGCACCTTGACCTTGAACTTCCCAGCCTCCAAAACGCCAAAAGAAAGAAATTCCAGAGCTAGCCAGTCAGCTCATTCACGAGAGTGTGGTGCTGATTACACTGAGGTCAAGAGTTCAGATCCCCGTACTGGCCAGCCCCTCAACCCCCCACCAAAAAGAAAGAAATCCTGTTTCTTTATAAATTCCCTAGTGTCAGGGATTCTGCTATCAGTGACAGAAAACGGACCAATGCGCACAGCGACTTTCTTGAGACCAGATGTCTCAGATAACCAGCCTGAGTAGTTTTTACAGCAGCGCAGCAGGGCTTGCTCCTGCTGAGTCTCTGTGCCCTAGTGTGCTTTTACAAGATCACCAAAATCTAGAGGAATCTGTGACTTTTTTTCTTCTGTGCCCCATGGCTGTCCCACTGGTGACATGTGACATTATCGGCTGTGAGGACAGAGGGGTCCAAGGAAGGAAAAAGGTCCAGGAGATAAGCCTGTGTTTCTCTGTCCTCACCGTCATTTTCTTATCCATCTGCCTCCGACAGAAGGTCAGGGGACGGGCAGTAATTGGCAAGGTCATTAATGTCAACGGATTCCTGTTTTGTTTTTTTTTCCCTAAGAGTCGAGACCCAAGCAGCACCTGTGCTAAGACAGCTGTCATTGGCCCTCTCTGTCATTTCTAGTTTGCTTCATAACAGTCTCATTCTTTTTTTTTTTTTTTTTTTCCCTAAGAGTCGAGACCCAAGCAGCACCTGTGCTAAGACAGCTGTCATTGGCCCTCTCTGTCATTTCTAGTTTGCTTCATAACAGTCTCATTCTTTTTTTTTTTTTTTTTTTCCCTAAGAGTCGAGACCCAA
>NW_007726648.1:26673-28456 GCF_000696425.1 Galeopterus variegatus | reverse complement strand
GCCAGTGAGCGGGAACCGGTCTGTATTGGGATCCGAACCCTCGGGCGGGAGCGCCGCCGCGCTTCCCAAGCGGCGCACTATCCAGTGCGCCACCGGGCCGGCCCCATCAGTCTCATTCTTAAACTGATTTTTACTAAACAAGAAACGGGATGGAGCAGGGAATGAGGAGAGAACTCGGGGCAAAGCCTGCTGGGAGGTGGAACTGATATGCCTTCCCTCCTGTAGCTTTCTGCTAAAATGAAGCTTCAGCACCGAGTCACGAATACACAGACGGGAGGGTGGACGGGCCCCCGTCAGCAGAAGGCGGACTCCACGCCACTCAGGAATTGGGGGCTGAAAAACGCACCCCTCGCTGAGGAAAAGTGACAGGGATCCAGCCTGTGTTTCTACGTGTGTCATTCATGTTATCTGCACTTTATATAACCTGTGCATTCTTTAGATTCTCTAAATCTCTACCAATAAGACAAGGTTAGTAAAAGAGCTTTGAATGGTAGAGCAGTCATAGCCTCTCGGATGGTAGGATGGAAGGTTCTTAGAAGTAATCTACTCCCACGTCCTCATCTGGCAGGTGGGAAGATGGAGCCCCAGAGAAAGTGACTTGTTCAAAGTCCTGCGGAAAGTTAGTGGATAGTGGTGCCGTTCTCTGAGTGTCATTAATATTCTTTTGCCGCAGAGGTTCAGATAAGAGCAGGGCAGACGTTGCTCTTCAGAGGCTGGTCTTTGGGGCAGGTGTGCAGCTGCTGTCTGGGGCTGAGTCTAAAGTGAGGGCCGAGGTCTTGCGTCTCCCCAGCTGGGCTGGCGGTGGTAGGAGGGAGTGTGAGTGAGCCTTGGCAGAGCTCATAACAGCAAAGGAGCCCACCCTGCCCACCTGACATCATGTCCCAGAGCAAGAGGACAAGGTGTCCTCCTCACCTGGTCCTTCTGTCTTCATTTGTCCTGCATAATGATGGGTTTTACGTGCAGTCACCTAGCCTGCAGGACTAAGCAATCCCCGCACCCTCACGGTGGCCCCTGCTGGACATTGAGGTGCACCCACCCTGGGAGGAGGGTCCTGGCAGGAGACTGCCTCTCGGTGCTTCTGCTGTTGGCTGTCTGGATGGCTCTGGGTGGGCATGGACCTTTGGTCCCAGTAGACACTTCACCTGAGGGTAAGGAGGATGAGACCAGGGCCTCTAATGCAGAAGGGCCCGGGGAGGAGCCCTCTTGCCAGGATCTGAGGGGTTGTTGGAAGTGTCACAAGTTTGCCGTGATGCTCCTGAGATTGCTCCTGAGATACGCCTCCCTACGTGACAGTATCTGGAGAAATGGGGTGCATGGTTGTTAGTTGCTATCTGCCTGGGGCATGGGATTCTTAACCAGACAGATGCCTGATGCTGCTACAGATTTTGGGGGAAGATTGGCAGGTTCTCTTGGCACAGTCACTCTGATATTATGGAGAGACCCTCTGGTCTTGCTGTGGGTCGGCAGAGAGGACTCACTGGGCTCGAGGCAGCTCCACGCCAAGACCTCTGTGCCTTTTGCCCCGGCCTAGACCTGCTGCCAGCCTCCCAGCCCCACCATTCCACGGGCTGGGAGTGAGTGGCCCTCGACCTGTGTCCCCTCCCACGCTGTTCTGCATCAGTTGCTGCCATGACAAAGGACCACCATGGATGGTGGCTTAAATGCAGAAATGCCCAATGGCTAGGAGTCCGGGATTCAAGGTATCAACACGGTTGGCCCCTCTGAAGATGCTAGAGAAGGGTCTGCCCCAGGCCTCTCTCTCTGCCTTGTTTTTTTTTTTTTT
>NW_007726648.1:24773-26111 GCF_000696425.1 Galeopterus variegatus | reverse complement strand
CGCCGCGCTTCCCAAGTGGCGCACTGTAGCAGTGTGCCACCGGGCCGGCCCCTCTCTCTGCCTTGTTGATGGCCATCTCCCCCTGTGTCTTTCCAGTCTTCCTTCTGGTCCAAATGTCCCACTTTCATAAGGACACCAGTCACGTTGGAGTGGGGCTCATCTTAACTAATTCCATGTGCAATGACCCTGTCTCCAAATAGAGCCACATTCTGAGGTGTGGAGGGTTAGAACTTCAACATATGAATTTGGGTGGGGGACCGGGGGGGGGGTTTGCAATTCAGCCCCTAACATAGTCCCTGAAAAGAAACGCTCCGAAAGAGATAAGCCACAGACAGCAAGACTTCTAAGGTTGGCATTTCACTGAGCTGACTCCAGGTTTTTAACATCTTTCTTGCTTACGCAGAGCCCACCCCAGCCATGGGCCAGGAGCATCCGCGCTCACACCGGGGTGGGGGCGGGACGTGGGGATAAGGTTGCAGCACTCACCATCCTGGGTTTGAGTCCCTCGAACAGAGGCGAGGATGGGCCCACCCCAGCCCACCCTACCCGTTTCTCAGAAAGAAGACAGCCACCATTCACGAACAAGCCAGTATTGATCAGGTACCTGCCACATGCCCAGTACTGCCGCAGAGACCCTTGCCGCATGGGCCTTGCTGTCTAGCAGGAGAAGGCAGAATGAGGACGTGCCTAATACACCAGTAACTTACACAGCAGGTTCGTAGGTCACGGACACGATGGGGGGACAAAAGGACAGTGTGTGAAGTTTGCAGCTGCAGGTGGAGCAGTCAGGCCACCCTCACCGAGACGGTCAGATGTGAGCCAGGAGACTCGGAGGTGGGAGGGGATGGCTGGCGTGTGTGCATGGGGCACAGGGGCCTGTGCCAGCCCAGAGGCTTGGTGGCCAGGGTGGAGCGCGGGAAAGAGGGAGGTGTCGGAGGGGAGGAGGTCAGAGGCACGATGGGGGGTGCGCCCTGTAGGTCCTGGGACTTGGCTTTCCCCGGGTATGATGGAGCAGGGTTCTGAGCTGAGCAGTGACATTCTGTGTGACAGGCTGGGGGTAGATGCAGAATGTTCTGGGGCTGTGGCAGCATCTCAGAGGAAAGTGCTGTGCTTGGGCCAGAGTGGCAGCAGACGAGGTGGTTCTTGGGTTGGATCTGCCGTCCTTCAGACTGCTTCCCGGTGCTCAGTCATTGAGCCAAAATTGCCTGGCCGTGTCCTCCTGCGTAAATGTCTCATGTTGGCCCTTGACCAAGTCTTGGCTTGTGCTATCAAGATGAGTTAATGTGATTGACTTAAATTCCATTTTCTCTTCTAATTATTGCTGAAAAGCAATCTGTC
>NW_007726648.1:22243-23545 GCF_000696425.1 Galeopterus variegatus | reverse complement strand
TACAAATAACGACATTGACTGTATTGTGAGCTTAACACAATTCTAAATAGAATTCCAAAACACAGTCTGGACAGTGATGGTGCATTTCCAATAAGAACACAGCTCCTAGACAGGCAGTACATGTGTCGTAGTCAGGTTACCCTCCAAGCTCCCCTGTTACCAGCTGGTTAACCCTGGGCAAGGTACTTAAATCTCTCTTTGATTCAGTCTCTCGGACTGAGTTTTCTTGTCTGAAAATGTGCGTAATTACAGTCCAACTTCATAGAGTTATAGTAAGAATTAAAAATGCTTGTCTATGTGAGGAACCTGGGAGAGAACCTGGTACGTAGTTAGTGTTCCATAAATGCAGGGCTCTATTCTTCCTGGGGCAGCAATGTTGAGTGGACATAGTCATTTGAGTGAATTAGGTCTGGTATGGTTGTTAAAACCTATCTGCTAATTCATGCTGACAACTTGTGCATTTCCAGGGTATGGTGTAATTTGATCGGAGAGGGTAGTTACTTGTCATGAACACTATGGAAGCTTAGAAGAAACACGGGGATGAATCTTAATCATCGAAGGACATGGCACTCTTGTCTATGAAGAGTTCTGATCTAATTTGGTTTTCAATTGGTGTTCTTGCTCCTGGAATTATGGTTTGGGGACCACCGTGGGGTGGCAGTAGCACCGTGTGTGTGGGGTTACTGGGTCATCTGACACCCCATTTCAATCAGAATGGATCCCCTTGTCTATCTTATATATTACAGTCTGCAAAATTTTGCATGAGTTCTGCTACTAAAAATAGGTTGAACACCACTGGCCTAGTGCACAGATGATTCATGTTTTGTTCCCAGTTGCTTTCACTCTGTGTATACCCCAGGGATGTAACAATGTTAATATTAGCCTGAGCAAAACATAATTAGGAAGGTAAATCTACTGCAAAAAGTAATACAGCATAAATTAAATACATTCAGTGTAAATCAGATCAAATATAAAACAATGCATTCAATTATCTGCATCACGGCTTCCTTCGTCTGACATGGATATTTGGGAGGAGACTAATTTTCTTTCTGGGAGAGGACCCTATCTGAGCCAAGACCAACGAGCCATGCCACCCATGGAAAGATGGTGTTTTTTACTCGGTGTGTTGGGCATTAGCTAAAGGCCCTGCCGTTTTGGTCAGCTCAATTTTCAGTATCCTTCAGTAGACCTGGTACTTAAGTATCTTAATTGCTAATGCACGAACTGGTCTTTGTGTGTGGCTGGAAACACATATTTTTAATGCATGATTAAATGCTCATCTAGGTTCAGTTATGTGGTGAA
>NW_007726648.1:19155-21342 GCF_000696425.1 Galeopterus variegatus | reverse complement strand
CTGGAAACACATATTTTTAATGCATGATTAAATGCTCATCTAGGTTCAGTTATGTGGTGAAACATTTATTAAACATGTATGAGTTGGAGGGATTCCCACAGCCCAGCAGGGGAAGTGCGTTTCCACCCAAGGACGGGCAGCCTGAAGCCAGCATGGTTGCTGGGATCAGAGGCAGGACCAGTGCAGGCCCGTGTTTAACTCCTCTGTCCTCACGTCTCCCCAGCACCCTGGGTGTCTTGATCTGCCCCGCTCCCAATGCCAGCGTGACACTGAGACGCCTTCTCTCAGAGATCCAGTCTCCACCCGGCCAGTGTCTAGACTTCTCCAGGTGGGATTCCAAATGCTGTTCTCCACTGTTCCCATTGCATACACTAACTTTTGTGCAGCTGTGGCTCTGGAATTCAGAGGAATCTGGTGCCACTTGCCCGGCCCCCGTCACCTCTCACCTCCTCCATGTGGGTTGATCTCAGGTAGCCTGGAAGACCCTCCTCTGCTGAAAGTGGGTCTGAGATGGGCGTGACTGATTAGCTTGTACCCGCCCCAGTTCCCAGGTATTTGCAATTGGCACGAGCTTGCCTGTCCTCAGAAATCCCAGCGTGGTGACGACATCCAAAAACAGTTCTTACAGCTGAAGAACACACCCAAACTCAGCAAGTCGGAGGCTTAGCTCTGATCATTTGCAACCAGCCTCTGCTACTGGAGCTGCTCCTGACCGCCCCCCACTTGCCCCCCACATGCCCCAGAAACCCTGACCTTTCCCTTCCGCATTTTATCAGGTGACCATGCCCCTGCTAGCCCCTGTGACATGGTCTTGTGTTTCTAGCAGCAGTGACTGGTGGATGGTAGGGGCCATGTGTTTACACTCTGAGTTCCTATCTCCCTGGGTTCTGACAGATCCTGGGAGGAAGAGTGAGGTTGTGACCAGGGTCTTGGAGACACGGAAAGCTCTGGGTTGGGCTCCTCACAGCTTTCCTGCCTCGACGTCATGCAGGGCCCGCTCCTTCCTTCCCTTTCTGACCCGTCCTCCTCGGCAGGAGTCCCGACCTCACGGCTGACTTACCAGTGACGGGGCCGGCCTGGTGTTTGTTACGGACTTTCCTCCTCCAAGTCATCCCTCACGATGCTGCCCGATCAGTTTTCCAAAACACAACACATTTCTTTCATGTGGCTGTCCTGCTCTAAATCGGGATGATTCCCTGTGGGACAGAGCTCGAAACTCCTTAACCCGGCACTTAACACCGCCTGGGGCCTGTCCTTGGTATTCCTTTAAAAATTATCTCAACTGTAAGTATTCCAAACCTGTTGAAAAACCTAACAGATATTCACGGACACACCCCTGAGAGGAAACCAATACTGGTGTCCCCCCATATCTACTCTGATTCTCTTTTCCTGGATAAATAAACACACAGGACGGATTCAGACAGGCCCCCACCCATCCTTCCCCGGCCTCCTCGCCGGAGATAATCACTCCCCGATTTATCTTTCACGACTCGCCCCTGCGAGCCTTCGGCCCCGTTCGGTTCCTCTTCTCCCTGGAATTTCGTTCTCCCCCGTCTGTCTTGGAGGCCCAGTTAGTTCACTCCCGCTCGTCCGCTGAGGCCCTCCACTCATCCCGGGGCTCCACAACTGCTGCACGAGTTGTCGTCTGTGTTGTTTACCTGGAGACAGTGTCCTGCCCTGTGACAGTTTTCACACAGCAGTTTTCTCCTAGGATTGTGTGTCTACGCTCCTGGCAGTCATTGTTTCCGCTTCCTTGATGTTATTCCTGTAGCCGATGGTCTGCGGGTGTTTCTTTTCCATTCGGAGAAAACCGAGTTGCATCGACCCATTCATTCTGCAGATATTGACAATGCACGTACTGATAAGTGCCCAGAATTGTTTGAAGCCCTGGGGACACAGGAGGGAACACGACAGATGGTTGCTGTCCGCATGGAGCCTACATTCCAGTGGGGGAAAGAGAGAAATTGCATGAATACATGAGTATGTCAAGGGGAAAGGTGTTAAAGAGAAAAAAGAATCAGTGAAAAGTCTAAGGAGCAAGGGGCACTACTTGAAATTCACGTGTCCCCTCCACGCTCGGCGTCGGTGCGCGCGTCTCCTCCATGCTCTGCGTCAGTGTGAAATGTGGAAGACACTCAGGACGTGTCTGTTGAACTGCACAACACACCCAAACAGAGACTATTTGAT
>NW_007726648.1:16692-18309 GCF_000696425.1 Galeopterus variegatus | reverse complement strand
TGCCTTTGCTTAAAAAGGCTTTCAGGATGGGAGCAATTTGGGAAATTAATTACTTTTCCTCCCAGGAGGGCGATGCTCACGTTCCTCACAAATGGAAATGCTGTGGCAGGTGATTGTTTTTTTAACGTTTTTCAGTTGGCTCGAGAATCATTTTGTCCGTTTTACCTGCCACTTCCACTTCCACATCAAGAGCTTGGTTTGTGCAGAGATGGAGCACTTCGGCAGCATTCCCTGAGAGCCCACAGTCAATTACATTAAACAGTTAACGTCCTGGTTAGCTAGGGTAACCACGGCTTACTAAACAAAAGCCCTTCCCTACGTGGTTATACCTGGCCGAGTTATTAGCAGGCTGAGAAGTACGATCAATCGCTCTGTGACTTACTACCGAATGTTGTGGCCGAGAACTGGGTACGAATAAATAATGCTTTGCATTCTGTCTGGGAGCCGGGGGCAGTCACGAGATGGTCAAATGTAAAAAGAACAGGTTGGGTTTCTGGGCAGAGAGCAAACCCGCCGAGAGACCCTGACCTGGAAAGAGTCTCTTCCTGTTCTTGGTGCCCATAGAAAGAGTCTTGGATCTGAGATCAGGAAACATGCCAAGGGTCTTGCAGATCACGTCAGCCAAGGCAAAACTGGGGATGTGTTGTCGGCAAAAACGTCCACGGTTACTCTGGTCCTTTCCTCAGTGTTTTTATCTTATGCACTACAGAAAACAACACCTGATGATTTTGCTAAAAGACACACAGCAGCGGGATTGATGGGTATTTGTACCCTGCCTAATACACTGTTGGAACAAGTGGTGTCCACGAGGTGGCATTGAGGCCAGGCACCCAGGGATGCTGGGAACCTGCTCTGGGTCCCTGCGAGCGTCCTGCAAATGTTCACCCAGGGAAGGGGGCAGGAGGGGACCTGAGCCACTGCCTTACTCAGAGCAGCGCAAGGACTCGAACCCCCAGGCACAATTCTGGCAAAGGGCTATGCAGGAGCCCAGATTTTATCCCCTTCCCACACCTCCCCCGACTCTGCCTCTGAGGATCCCATGCTAGCCAGGCTTTGACCCACTGCAGGGGAAAGGGACACTCTGACTCGGTTTACCAATTCTGTTATATGACACTGGAGAGGAAGTGTTAGAGAGAGACCTGAGTTTCTGCCTCATGGGTCACAGTGGCACTGTGCAGTAGTTTTCATGGCTCTATCGATGTCTGCTACTGTGACCTCGGTGGTTAGGGAGGTGGGGAGAGGCAAAGGCTTCCTGGCATGGGGGAGGTGGTGGAGGTACTCCTGTATTTTCTACTGTAAATGTGTGTCTAGTCAGGTGCTTGCTAATTTCTATGTAGAACTCGAAGGTGGGAGGACGTCTTGGCTCTGGGTTTGCTATCTTCGGAACACGCTGTCTGGGTCATATGGATGAGTATAAGCACCTGCAGTGAGTAGACAGGTGCGCACATTGCATCATACAGACGGTGTGTACATGTGTGTGTGCTGTTGTGACATTTTGTATTGTATGCACATATGCACACAATGTTGGAATTGTTGATACTGTTAAAGATCTTGGATTTGGGGCCGGCCCGGTGGCGCACTGCTATAGTGCGCCGCTTGGGAAGCGCGGCGGCACTC
>NW_007726648.1:0-16325 GCF_000696425.1 Galeopterus variegatus | reverse complement strand
AAAAAAAAAAAAAAAAAAAAGATCTTGGATTTGCCCAGATACCACAAGTGCTTTGTTTTCTTTGCACAGCGTCTTAGTCTGTTTGGGTTGCTATAACAAAGTGGTGTAGACTGGGTGGCTTATAAACAACAGAAATTTATTACTTACAGTTATGGCCGGAGTCTGCGATCGGGGTGGCAGCGTGCTCACGTTCTTGGTGAGGGCTTCTTCTGGGTCGCGGACGGCCAACTTCCTGCTGTGTCCTCACGTGGTGGAAGGGTGCAGAGCTCTCTGGGGCATCTTCATAAGGTCACTAATCCCATTTGTGAGGGCTCCATGCTCATGACCTGGTCACCTCCCAAAGGCCCACCTCCTAAAACCATCAGGTGGGGGTGAGGATTTCAGCATAGGAATTTTGGGGGAACACCAACCTTTAAACCATCTCACATCTAATATATTTACAACAAACTTATAATTACTTTGCTTTTCTATAAAATCAAGGAACTCCGGTCTTAGGTCTTAAAATCTAGATGTAAAAGCTCCACTTGATAATGAGTTCCTCAGGGCCCAATTTTATTTGTAAATAAAAAAGATGCAGATTTTCTGGGGGGTGTGTGTGTGTGTGTGTGTGTGTGTGTATGTGTGTGTCTAGGTGGGCATGTACGTGTATACATACATAAATGTGTGGGGGGGGCCTATATTAGTCTACAGAGAATTAAAACAAAGCTGCCCCGTCACACGAGACACCTTTGTCTCCACTCTAGACTAGACTGGCCGATGACCACGTGGTAAAAGTCTCAGCTTGACACAGTTTTCTTTTTGTAGAGTGTTGTATATAAACCTGATATTCTTAAATTCCTCGCTCAGAGAGAGATGAAACCTTCCCGCACTCATTATATTTCAACTCTTATGGGTTACCCAAACCAAAGGTAATTAAGGGATAAATGAGATGGAAGAAATAGTTGGAAGTAAATGGGATGTCTGGAGACTGAAAGATATTAGATTACATCCAGCAGAGCCTGAAAGAATGTGCATTGCAATTTAATAAGAAGATTGAGAGAGGTTGTTTCATATTAATAGTGACAGCTTGAAAGATAGATTTGCTCAAAAAGGAGAAACTGACCCAATTATGATTAACAGCTACTGTTAACTAAAACCAGAGATATTGGACATAGATTGGATGAGACGTAAGAGTTATGGCTGGTGTTATAGAGTTGACAGAAATATTCTTGGACTTCTGATGTCGTTCTTAGATGGATGGGATGGATGTGCCAGTCATCGGGTATTGAGCCAACCCAAGACTTAGTGCTGGGGGGAAGGTGTCCGGGACATCTCCTTCTAATTCCCGGTTTCGTTCTTAGATGGATGGGATGGATGTGCCAGTCATCGGGTATTGAGCCAACCCAAGACTTAGCGCTGGGGGGAAGGTGTCCGGGACATCTCCTTCTAATTCCCAGTTCTGACACCCTGACGAATCTCAGGACCATTGAAAGGGTCTTGAAATGAATCACTTTGGACATCTGGATGCTCAGCACTGCTGGTGCAGGCTTCGGTTTAGGGGCTCCCGAACTGTCGTCTTCATCCAGAGAGTGAATTTTATAAAGAGATGTTTGGACATCTGGATGCTCAGCACTGCTGGTGCAGGCTTCGGTTTAGGGGCTCCCGAACTGTCTTCATCCAGAGAGTGAATTTTATAAAGAGATGTTGGAAAATTACAGCCACCGAATGGAAAAGAGCACGTAGAGCATGTGGAAGTCTATGAGGGACGTAGCGGAGGATTTTAGGCACGACTAAAATCCTGAGGTCTGCTTTGATTCTAAAAATATTCTCAATTCAGTCTGTGATAAGCAAAACGTTTAAAGTTGGTAAACTGGTGGTGTCTAGCAAGACCCAGATTCTCCTGGGAAATTAAATTGTGTGTTTTCTCTGGGCTCTGTGAACCCAATTGGGTTAGTTTTAGTTTTTGAATGGAACTTCAGATTTTTGGCAAGAAAAGAGTGGTTTCTGGGTAACCTCCCTAGTGGACCACCCCAAAATGTCTCCACAGATATATTCATTCTTCTTAAATCTGTGCTGTGTGCTTTTGTTGAGCCAGAAATTTTTCCAGTAGCTCATTAATCTGAGTATAGATAACCGTTGAACATGAGGTTTTAGTCTTAAAAGGATAAAGATCGTGATGTTTTAGCCTCAAACAGAAGGGAACCTAAAGGCATTTGGAAAAAGAAATTGAGACTTAAGATTTTTGTTGTTTTTGAAAGAGCAAAGAAAAATGTAGGAAGCTTTTGTGGCGTGTCATGGAAAAATGAGTGATAAAACCCACAAATCTCCCTGAGAGAGTTGTCTGTTTCTCAAATCGGACCTGCCAGCACGTACCTGCCCTCAGTTTCCCTAGACAGCGTCCACTAGTCATTCAATTTAGCCTGCTGCTCTGGCCTTGATCTCAGTGGCCATCTGTTTATTTACTGCCTACTGTGTGCCATGCACAGAACGAAGTCCCTGCTCACACAGAGCTTGTATCCCAGTAGACAGAGAGACAGTGTGAGGGCAAAGGAAAGAAAGGAGACAGGGTTTGGGCCCGAGTGCGTGCTAGGAGAGACATCTGGTACCCTCTGGGGGCCGAGAGGCTGCTCTTTTGGGTAGTATCAGCAAAGCCTTTCTTCCCTGGGGACATATGAGCTGAGAGCCCTGCAGGATGTGAGCTGAGCCACGCGGGGCTAGAGTGTCTCAGACGTGGGAGTAGCCTGGGAAGGGAGTTTGCCGTTGCTCTCTGCGGTGCTAGCTCTGCAGTTCAGTGCCATGAGAGGGTATAGAACCTGCGCTCGGAATGGGCCAACACCTGCTCTATTTTCTTTCTGTCTCCTCCTTCCACCCTCCCTCCCTTGCTTCCCCGCTTCCTTCCTTCCCTCTTTTCTCTTTTTCCACTGCTTGCTTTTTAAGAGCTCTCTTCCAATTATTCTTTAACATCCCTCTTAATTACCTGTAAACCCAGAAATCTCTGACCTGGCTGTCCATCGCCTTCTGATTTTTAGCTGAATAATTGATGATTTGTGGTTCTTTTCCTCCCTCTAGGTGTGTATGAGTGAGAGACTCTGCAGCACTTTGCAGAAGAAAGTTAATGATCTTGAAACCCAGCTACCAGCGCTGCTGGAAGCCAGAATGTTTGCCATAGCAGGTAACTGCAAGCAGAGGAGACACAGAAGCAGCTGAACTAAAATAACCACGACCACTGCCACATGATGTGTGTGCTTGCACGACACTGTGCCGTGGCTGTGTCGTCCTCAGACATCTCGAGGCTTTTCTGGGGAGTTTCACTAAGACCCACAGAGTGGGTGGGCGGCATGGTGTCCTCACAGAGGAATGGGTGACACTTACAGATACACGTGCGCACAGAATATAACACAGGCGCTTATGTAGACAGCACAGTTTGGATTTAGATGTACTCCGTGTGCTATGTTTAGCAGAGTTTTAAATTTAATTGCATTTTTATTTATGCATATGTATGGGGTACGGAGTTGACTATCAGTATTGTGTACAGTATGTGATGATCAAATCAATATTATTAGCATGTTCATCAATACAAGTCATAATTACTTTTTGTGTCCCTTACCCAATTGCTCCCTGTCCCCCTCCCCCTTTCCCACCTCTAGCCTGGCAGATGTTTGCCCAGCATGGGGTGTGTGTAGATGCTCATGAGGACTATTGGATGTCATCAGACTTGTCCTGGAGGGGAAGAACCAGGACATGAGACAAGCTGATGTTCTCGGTTTGAAAATCTAGTTGCAGAACTTGGAGAATCCCCAGGAGATTCCTCGTTACTCTGGCAGTTATGAAAGATATTTTTCTATTAATTAGCAGCTTGAAAATAAGAGTCTCTGAAAATCGTCTTTTACCCTATCATCTGAACAGTGCTTTCAAACATCCCTCTGTATTTGTTATTTTATTTTCACAATAGCCGTATTAGGTAGGTGGGAGAGAGACTGAGACCCCAGTGAGCAGGTGGGGGAGGATGTGGGATGTGTCCTTGGGTTAAGGTCACTCGATCAGCCAAGCGGTGGCGGCTCTGGGGCTGGAGTCCAGGCCTCTCACAGTCTGTGATCTATGGATTTTTTACCCACTTATGTAATGACGTCCTCAAAGAGTTCTGAGTTTTGTAGACTGCACGAGCCTACAGCCAGCTTCAGAAGAATCATAAAAATTTAACGGAAAGGTATAATAATTACATGTATGGGTTTTGGGTGGTATTTTAAGAAGAAATACAGTAACTGGAAGTTTCTGCTCCTCAGATCATTAAACAACTAATGTTGGCAGCTAATGAGCAATTTGGTCCCTGGCGCCGTCATGCGTGTTATTTACAACCCGCAGAACATTGCCGTGCAGACGTGGGGCTCAGCTCCTAACAGCTTCACATGCCATTTCCTTGGAATTATGGCCCCATTTGCTAAGAGAAAAAAAAAAAGAAGATTGAACACAGTCTTGCTTCTGACTAACAGCTTCACATGCCATTTCCTTGGAATTATGGCCCCATTTGCTAAGAGAAAAAAAAAAAAAAGAAGATTGAACACAGTCTTGCTTCTGAGTTAGGGTTTTTGCCTGTCGTAGTCAATATCTTTCCCAGGAATACAGGTGGATGCGTCTCAATTAAGCCCAAGGGAGGAGATGCATAATTCAGGCAGGAGAGGCAGCCTCAGTCCAACGTGAATAATCGCTCTCTAGAATCCCAGGGAAAATTCTTAAGATGCTATATTGCATATGGGGCTTGGGTTTTCGTTTTTGCTCCTTGGTCAATTGAGAAAATTGGTGAGGCCTGCTCTGATAAGGGTGACCTAAATTAAGCGTAATGGGAACTAACCTCTCGACCTCCGTATTTCCTGAGTACCCTTTAGGCTCCTTGGTGAACGGGCCTTTCAGTCACTAGGCTGTCCCCAAGGGTTGCACTGGTGGCAGGGTGGTCATCATTCTTTTGTGACTTCTGCGCATAATGCTATTTCTGTTTTCTCATCTCTCAGTGCCTTTGGAATAGCAAACCCTTCTCCATTAGACAGAAGCCACAGTGACAGACCTTTCCAAGAGAGGACCCTCTCCGTCTTGGGCTCTCCGTGGGCATACCGAGGGGCAGCACATAAAGGCTTCTTTGAAGCCCTATTGGATCGGGAGGATCTTAAGGGATGTTTACAAGATTCTTAGCTGGCCTTTCGTCTGTCTGAAAGTTTCTGTGATTCGCTGTCTTAGATTTATAGGCCCATCCTGGACTTGATCTAGGGCCTGAGGCCTTTTCTTAACTTGAGAATCATTTGCCGTCTGCAGAGACTGGGGATAAGAAACAGTTTGATTTTCAAACCCAGCAAGTGCCAGGTCCTTTATAGGTGACAGTTCATTCTTGACTTCCTTTCTTCTCTCGCATGTCATCACAGCCAGCGGGCACTTGTGTCTTCTGCTTGGATACCTCCTTGACTGTATGATTAAATCTACTAGGAACGCTTTTCTATAACGTTATTCTCAGCTGAAGACTGAGTGCTTCTTGCTGCTGCATGACTAGGACCCTCTTTCTTGCAGCCTTGGTACTATTTTTCTTACTTTCCTTGTAGGCTTCACCGAGGCCTGTTAGGCTTCTGCCTTCTACCTGGTTTCAAAGCCAGTGCCGCAGACTTCAGGGTTTTGTTAGCCAGTGCCGCAGACTTCAAGGTTTTGTTGTAGTAGCAACCCACATCCAGATGCCAAAATCTGTTTTCATTATCTATTGTTACCTAATAAGCCACCTCAAGACTCTTAAAATACCACCAATCATTTATTTACTTGGCCTATGAGTCTGCACTTTGGGCAGGGCTTGGTGGGGACAGCTGGGGTGGCCCCACTGGGGCTGGAGAATCTGCCTCCAAGCTGGTGCATAACATGTGACCCGCAAGCTGGGCCGGCTGCAGCTGGTCTGTTGGGGCCTCTCTACAGCCAGTTTGGCTTCCTTACAGCACGGCTGCCAGGTTCCAAAAGTGAGCATCCTTATTCCGTAAGGTCTGGACTCAGAAACTGGTGTGCATCTCTACTGATGTGTAAAAAGTCACCCCAGAACTTCACAGCTTGAAACAACAAACATTTCTTATCTCTCTCACTTTCTGAGAGTCAGGAATCCAGAGTGGCTTGACTGGATGGTTCTGGCTCAGGGTCTTGTGAGGTCACTGTCAAGGTGTGGTCTGGGGCTTTGGTCATCTGAATTCTTGGCCGGGGTGAAAGATCTGCTCCTGAGCTCATTCATGTGGTCGTTAACAGAAGCCACAGTGTCTTTTTAGGACTTAGCCTCTGAAGTCACCCAGAGCCACTTCTGTTGAAGTGACTAGAAGCAAGGCATTATATTCAGTCCACACTAGAGGGAGGAAAACAGTTTCCACCCCTAGGAAGGAATGTAAAAGGATTCGGGGAACATGTTGTTAAAACCATCGCAGTGTCACTTCCATCATATTTTATTGCTCAAACAATTGGGGGCCCTCATTCAAAGGCAAGGGACACAGTTGGCAACTGTTAATGGCAGGAGTGTTAGAGAGTCTTGGAGCCGTGTTTTAAAAAGTGCCACGGTGCCCAATGAACCAACGGGATTTCGAGAACTGAAGATGTGGGCAGAGTTTTTTTTTCAGTCACAGGAAATGGCCTAGTTCATTTATTTACTCAAAAGAAAACCATCACTGAGCACCTACTAAGTGCCAGGCCTGGTCTGGGCATTGAGGGAACAGTAGGGAACCTGTCACAGGTGTGTCTGGGACTGGCTGTGGTGGAGGTGGCTGATGTGCCGGGCTGGGTGTGGAGGAAAAGCCCTGATGTGTTTTGGGGAGCAGCGTGGTCTAGATGGACTTAGGGGCAGGGTCAGTCTTGTGGTCACAATAGGCTTTTGTACTGTGGCAGCAATAAACTTGTCAAAGGTCATCAGGACCTGGACACACAGGGCTCTGAGTTGCAGGCTGAGGGTACGAGCATCAGGGAGACATTACACTGTTTTTTCAGTGGAGTGGCGACGTGCCCGGAGCCAGACTGTAGGAAGCCTCGTCCGGCTGGTGTAGCAAGTCTGCTACAGATGGGTAGTTACTGATCTTTGGAAGAACTGTGGTGATCCTAACGTGTCCAGTTGAGTGTGGTGTAATGCACATTAAGAAAAGTAGCTTAGAAAGCTCCGCTTCTCTTTAAGTGGTAGGTTTTATGAGATAAGAATGTGGACCATGGCAATGTACCAAAAGCAGCTGTCTCAGGATCGTATCCACCAGGTACAACGCATTCTCCGAGTAACCAGCAGGCCACTGCTCCTGCGGCTGCCGAATATGCCACCGGCCCTAGGTTTCTCCCCGCTCTTCACTGACCTCTACAAATCTTGATTCACATGTAACTTAGTCATCTCTTTTTTTGCCGTTCTCTGTTTCTGCCTCAACATTTGTGTTGTTCGGCAGAGAGTGGTTTGGTTTAAAGGATCGCAACCCTCGGCGTTGCTCCCGCGCCTCGCTCAGCCAGTGAGCGGGAACCGGTCTGTATGTGGGATCCGAACCCTCGGGCGGGAGCGCCGCCGCACTTCCCAAGCGGCACACTATCCAGTGCGCCACCGGGCCGGCTCCCTTAGTCATCTCTTTTATTGCCGTTCTCTGTTTCTGCCTCAACATTTGTGTTGTTCGGCAGAGAGTGGTTTGGTTTAAAGTGCACAGTGAAGGTGGCTTCCGCTGTCACCGCCCTTCCTAGAGGAGGACGGTACCCCCCCCCCCCCNTGTGGTCGTTAACAGAAGCCACAGTGTCTTTTTAGGACTTAGCCTCTGAAGTCACCCAGAGCCACTTCTGTTGAAGTGACTAGAAGCAAGGCATTATATTCAGTCCACACTAGAGGGAGGAAAACAGTTTCCACCCCTAGGAAGGAATGTAAAAGGATTCCCACCCCTAGGAAGAAATGTAAAAGGATTTGGGGAACATGTTGTTAAAACCATCGCAGTGTCACTTCCATCATATTTTATTGCTCAAACAATTGGGGGCCCTCATTCAAAGGCAAGGGACACAGTTGGCAACTGTTAATGGCAGGAGTGTTAGAGAGTCTTGGAGCCGTGTTTTAAAAAGTGCCACGGTGCCCAATGAACCAACGGGATTTCGAGAACTGAAGATGTGGGCAGAGTTTTTTTTCAGTCACAGGAAATGGCCTAGTTCATTTATTTACTCAAAAGAAAACCATCACTGAGCACCTACTAAGTGCCAGGCCTGGTCTGGGCATTGAGGGAACAGTAGGGAACCTGTCACAGGTGTGTCTGGGACTGGCTGTGGTGGAGGTGGCTGATATGCCAGGCTGGGTGTGGAGGAAAAGCCCTGATGTGTTTTGGGGAGCAGCGTGGTCTAAATGGACTCAGGGCCAGGGTCAGTCTTGTGGTCACAATAGGCTTTTGTACTGTGGCAGCAATAAACTTGTCAAAGGTCATCAGGACCTGGACACACAGGGCTCTGAGTTGCAGGCTGAGGGTACGAGCATCAGGGAGACATTACACTGTTTTTTCAGTGGAGTGGCGACGTGCCCGGAGCCAGACTGTAGGAAGCCTCGTCTGGCTGGTGTAGCAAGTCTGCTACAGATGGGTAGTTACTGATCTTTGGAAGAACTGTGGTGATCCTAACGTGTCCAGTTGAGTGTGGTGTAATGCACATTAAGAAAAGTAGCTTAGAAAGCTCCGCTTCTCTTTAAGTGGTAGGTTTTATGAGATAAGAATGTGGACCATGGCAATGTAGCAAAAGCAGCTGTCTCAGGATCGTATCCACCAGGTACAACGCATTCTCCGAGTAACCAGCAGGCCACTGCTCCTGCGGCTTCCGAATATGCCACCGGCCCTAGGTTTCTCCCCGCTCTTCACCGACCTCTACAAATCTTGATTCACATGTAACTTAGTCATCTCTTTTTTTGCCGTTCTCTGTTTCTGCCTCAACATTTGTGTTGTTCGGCAGAGAGTGGTTTGGTTTAAAGTGCACAGTGAAGGTGGCTTCTGCTGTCACCGTCCTTCCTAGAGGAGGACGGTACCCCCCCCCCCCCCGAGCACTGTGCACACTGGCTTAGCATGAGAAGCGACGGGACACACAGACTGGTTTCCGAGCACAGGGACGTACAGTGTGGTAGACAGAGGCTCCGGCTTCGGAGTCTGAGAGGCCTGTGTTCAAGTCCTGCTTTTTCACTACCTGGCTGAGTGATCTTGGGCAAGTCATTTTAAAATTTTTGTCTTGTTTCCTCCTCTATAAAATGGTGCTAATAATAGTAACACCTGTCAGATTAGGTTCTTGTGAGAATTCGTGAGGCAGTGGATTAGAATATCGTGGCATGTTGGCACACAGACGCACACGTGATAGCGTGAGGTGACATCTCTTCGCACAGTGAATGTGTGCTTAGCTAGCAACTGTTACCCTGCATCTGAGTAGGAGGAGGTTTGGCTGGGAGGTGACACCCCAGCCAGCTCTTGTCCACTGCTGCAGGCTCCTGGCTTGTGTGCCTGTGCCCAGAGGGAACCCTTATTGCCAGGTGACTTTGGCCCCACACACCCGTGCAGTCTCCTGCCTGTAAACTAGGCTGGGCCACTTGTTGAAGGTGAGGATTCATTTCTGTTTGGTTTTCAGTGCTGAGGTCAAAAGCCTAGGAGCCCTGCTGGGTCCTCTCCCTGAGCCAGGCCACCTATTAACCTTATCCCTGTAGGTCTCGTCACTGTAGTGGCTGGATCTGGCCCAGTAGGAGAAGCCACAATGAAGAGTGTCTTTGTGGGGCCTGGGGCACATCTGACCTAACCGCCGGCCTTTCCCCCAGGTTGTGTGGGGTCCTGCAGGGTTCAGAGTTGAAAGACCCCTCCTGAGGAGATGGCCCCACCTTGTTGAACCAGCTGCCAGGAAAGGAAGGGAGAGCAAAGGTCTCAAAAGGGGAACCCAGCCCAGACAAGGCTCCCCAATCTCTGTGCTGCCCTCACTGAAGCCTCTGCGCCTTGTCCCAGGACCGGATTGCTTTGGCCCCACCCCCAGGGCACAGCCAGGGACTCCGCGCCCCCTCGAGCAGAGAGCTCAGCCCTACAGCAGTGCGGGGGGCTCGTCGGAAGCTGGGCCCACCTGCTTCTCCAGAACTGTGCTGGGACTCCCCCTGCACGCCACCCTTCCTTCCCACAGCTGCGGGGCCTCGACCCACCTCGGGTTCCCACCTCAAAGACTTAGCAGCACGTGTCCTTGCTGTGTGTGGTTGGCTGTCCATCTTGGACCCCGGGTCTGCAGTTGCTGGGACACAGTCCTGGACAGGGCCCCGGGCACATGCTCTGCAAGCCCACTAGCATCGCCACCTGCAGCGGGGCCTGCGTGCTCCGGCCACTCCCCTCCCCTGGGACCCAGGCTGTCCACCCCCTGCCACTCATGTGGACGTCCTGCAGTGCTCCCGCTGTAGGCTTGCCCTGCCCGAGTCACCCCCGTTATCGATCTGGGCCATCTCATTGCTGAGTCAGGCTGCTGTGTTTTCCTGGGGCTTTGCCTACTGCCGGGCACTCAGGATGCAGTCGATGAAAGTATTTGCTTGGAAAAAAAGTGGGCCTCCTTTGTTGGTTGTGGATGCCTGGGATCTGTGACTTTCCCGCCTCTGGTATTAATTCTTATTGAAAGTTTGGTAGAATTTAGCAGTGAAGCCTCCAGTCCTGGGCTTTCCTTTGTTGGGAGGCTGCTGATTACTGATTTATTCTTGTTACTTGTTATTGTCTTAACAGGTTTTCTATTCTTGTTTCAGTCTTGGTAGGTTTTATGTGTCCAGAATTTATTCATTTTCTCTGGATTTTCCAATTTGTTTGCATATAGTTATTCATAATAGTCTCTAATGATTCTTTATTTCTGTGGTATCAATGGTAATGTCTCATTTTTCATTTCTGGTTTTCATTATTTGGGTTTTCTATCTTTTTTCCTTCCTCTAGCTAATGGTTTGTGAATTTTGTTTATCTTTTCAAAAGACCAACTTTTCATTTCATTGATCTTTTGTATTGTTTTTTGATCTCCATTTCATTTAGTTCTGCTTCGATCTTTATTATTTCTTTTCACCTACTAATTTTAAGGTTGTATTGTTCTTGATTTTGTAGTTCCTTAGGTGCAACATTAGGCTGCTTATTTGAAATCTTTCTACTTTTTTTGATGTGAGCACTTATTGCAATAAACTTTCCTCTTAGGACTGCTTTTGCAGTATCCCACAGGTTTTGGGATGTTGTGCTTCTATTTGTTTTAAGGAATTTTTTGATTTCCTGTGTAATTTCTTCTTTGACCTATTGGTCATTCAAGAGCATGTTTAATTTCCGTGTTTTTGTACAGTTTCCAAAGTATCACTTGTTATTGATTTCTAGTTTTATTGAGTTGTGGTCTGGAAAGATATGTGATATGATGACAGATTTTAAAAATTTGTTGAGACTTGATTTGTGGTCATATCTATCTAATAGTGGTCTATCCTGGAGAATGATCCATGTGCTGATGAGAAGAATGTATATTCTGCAGTTGTTGGATGAAATGTTCTGTAAATTTCTGTCAAAGCCATTTGATCAATAGTGCAGTTTAAATACAGTGTTTTTTTTTTGTCTTTTTCCGTGTCCGGCAACGGATCGCAACCCTCAGTGTTGCCCCCGTACCGGACCGGGGACCGGCAACGGGATTGCAACCCTCGGTGTTGCTCCTGCGCCTCGCTCAGCCAGTGAGCGGGAACCGGTCTGTAAATACAGTGTTTTTTGGTTGACTTTTTGTCTAGATGATCCAATGTTGAGAGAGAGGTGTCAAAGTCTCAACTATTATTGTTTTGGGGGTCTATTTCTCCTTTTAGATCCAATATTTGCTTTATATATCTGGATTATCAATGTTGGGCACATGTATTTTACAATGGTTGTATCATCTTGCTGAACTGATCCCTTTCCCATTATATAATGCCCTTTCTTGAATCTTTATATAGTTTTTTGTTTAAAGTTGATTATACCCAATGTAAGTATAGCTACTCCTGCTCATTTTTGGTTTATATTTGCATGGAATATCTTTCTCCATCCCTACACTGTGTGTGTCTTTAGAAGTGAAGTGAATTTCTCGAAGGCAGCATATAGTTGGATCTAGTTTTTGAATCCATTCAGCTAGTCTATATCTTTTAAATGGGAATTCAATCCATTTACATTCAAGCTTGTTATCAAAAGGAATTGCCTTGTTCCTGTCATTTTGTTAGTCTTTTTGATGGTTGTTTTATATATCTTTTATTTCTTTCTCTTTTATTGTTTGTCTTCACTATTTGGTAGTTTTTTTTTTTTTTTTTGTAGTAATAAGGTATAGTTTCTTTCTCTTTCTTGTTTGTGTAACTGCTCTGCTGAGTTTTATTCTTTCACATATTATCACAATGGTAGTTATTGTTCTTCTGCTTCCAGATGTAGGAATCCCTTAAGGATTTCTTGTAGGGGTGGTCTAGTGGTGATGAATTCCCATAGTGTTTTTTTGTCTGGGAAAGATACTATTTCTCCTTCATTTCTGAAGGATAGCTTTGCTAAGTATCCTATTCTTGGCAGGCAGTTTTTTTCTTTCAGCACTTTTTTTTTTTTTTTGTCTTTTTTCCGTGTCCGGCAACGGATCGCAACCCTCAGTGTTGCCCCCGTACCGGACCGGGGACCGGCAACGGGATTGCAACCCTCAGTGTTGCCCCCGTACCGGACCGGGGACCGGCAACGGGATTGCAACCCTCAGTGTTGCCCCCGTACCGGACCGGGGACCGGCAACGGGATTGCAACCCTCAGTGTTGCCCCCGTACCGGACCGGGGACCGGCAACGGGATTGCAACCCTCAGTGTTGCCCCCGTACCGGACCGGGGACCGGCAACGGGATTGCAACCCTCAGTGTTGCCCCCGTACCGGACCGGGGACCGGCAACGGGATTGCAACCCTCAGTGTTGCCCCCGTACCGGACCGGGGACCGGCAACGGGATTGCAACCCTCAGTGTTGCCCCCGTACCGGACCGGGGACCGGCAACGGGATTGCAACCCTCAGTGTTGCCCCCGTACCGGACCGGGGACCGGCAACGGGATTGCAACCCTCAGTGTTGCCCCCGTACCGGACCGGGGACCGGCAACGGGATCGCAACCCTCGGTGTTGCTCCCGTGCCTCGCTCAGCCAGTGAGCGGGAACCGGTCTGTATGTGGGATCCGAACCCTCGGACGGGAGCGCCGCCGCGCTTCCCAAGCGGCGCACTATCCAGTGCGCCACCGGGCCGGCCCTCAGCACTTTTAATATACCATTCTGCTTCTCCTGGTCTGTAAGGTTTGTGCTGAGAGGTCTGTTGTTAGTCTGATGGGGATTCTTTTTTCATGCTGTTTTTCTCTCTCTGTCTTTGACTTTTGACTGCAGTGTGTCTCAGAGAGGACCTTTTTGGGTTAAGTCTTTTTGGGGATCTTTGGTTCTCTTAGATCTCGAAGTCCATATCTCTCCCAATACTTGTGATATTTTAAACTATTATTTTGTTCAATAGGTTTTCAATGCATTTTCTCTTCTCTTCTCCTCTGGAACACCCATAATATAGGTGTTTGTGTGCTTAAAGTTGTCCCTTAGATTTTATTTTGGTTGCAGAAAAATTTGTTTAAAAATTGAAACATAATTGATTGTACATATCTGTGGAGGTGCTGTGTTGAATATCAATACCTGTGTGCCAGGTATTGCACACAAGTTATACTTCAAATCGGGATAATGAGTATATTCAACATTAGATAATGTAATTATTTTTTATGGCCCTTTACCAATTTCTCACTAAATCCCCCTCTCATTCTCCCACCTCTGGTAACCTCAGTTCTGTTTTCTCCTTTTGAAAGTTCAACATATTACTGTGACTGTTGTACCTTTATTTAAAAAAAAATTATACGTTTATTTATTTATTTTTTAAGTTCTTATTTATAAGTGAGGACATGTGGTATTTCTCTTTCTATGCTTGGCTTATTTCACTTAACATAACTTTCTGTAAATTCATCTATGTTGCAGTGAATGGCAGAATTTCATTGTTTTTTTTTATGGCAGAGGAGTATCCCATTGCATATATACCACATTTTCCTTATATAGTCATCTGTCAATGGATATTTAGGTTAGTCCCAAATCTTGGCTATTGTAAACAGAGCTGCAGTGAACATGGGAGTGCAGGTATCCCTTCAACATAATGATTTCCATTCCTTTGGGTATATACCCATGTCCCTTAGATCTTGGAAGCTTTCTTTATGTTCTTTTCTTTTCTTTTTTGTGTCTGATTGGGCCAATTCAAAAATCCTGTCTTCAAGTTCAGAGATCCTTTCTTCTGCTTGATTTAGCCTATTACTTAAGCTCTTGGTTTTATTTTTTATTTCATTTAATGAATTCTTCAGTTCCAAGATTTCTGCTTTTCTTCTTCTTTTTTTTATGGTATCTGTCTCTGTTGAATTTCTCCTTCAGATCCTGAATTGTTTTCCTGATTTTATTGTGTTGTCTATCTTTTGTATCTCATTGATTTTCCTTAAGGTTATTATTTGGATTTCCTTTTTGGGCATTTCACAGATTTCTTTTTCTTTGTGGTCTGCTACTACAGAATTATTGTATTCCTTTGGGGGTGTCATGTTTCCTTATTTTTTCACATTTCTCATATCCCTACATTGATTCCTGACATCTTGTGGAATAGCCACTTCTTCTAATACTCTGGAGTAGCTTTTGAAGGGAGAGACTCTTTTCTATAGATATGTTCTATAGTGTCAGTTGCATAGGTGTTTTAGGTTTGGTTCCAGCGTGAATGCAGTAATATAGTCTTTGTGTGATTTCTTCGAGTGTATTCAGTGTTAGAATTGTCTGTGAGTGCCTTCATGACCTAGGTGCTGGGGCACATGGTAGCTCCTTACTGGAGTGAATGATACTGGGCTGGGTCACTGGAGTCATGGATGAGGTATTGGGCTCTTGGGAGAAGTGTTGGAATGCTCTGAAGCTCCTCAGTTGGAGTGGTTGACCATGGGCAGACTTGCTGGTGCCATGGCCAGGATCTTGTGCCCCAGATAGAGGTATTGGGGTGCTCTGAAGCTCCTCAGCTAAAATGGGCAACTCTAGGTTGCAATCCTGGGCTGCTGAGGCTGCAGCCAGGACCTTGGCCTTTGAGGGGGACAATGAGGTGCTCAGCAGCTCCACAACTGAAGTGGGTAACTCTGGGTGGGGTTACTGGGGCTTTGGGCTGGGCTGTACACCCCCAAAGGAAGCACTAGGGTACTGTGCAACTCCTCAGCTGTAGTGGGCCACTCTGGACAAGGTCACCAGGGCTACTGATGAGCCCACATCCCCAAGAGAGATACTGGGTTGTTCAGCAGCTCCTCATCTGGACTAGGCCACCCCGCTCAAGGTTGCTGGGGTTGTGGGTGGACTCCTGTTCCCCCAAGAGAGATGCTGGGAAGCTCTGCAGCTCCTAGCTGGGGCAGATGGCCGCTCATGGGCTCACTGGTGCTACAGACAGGACTCTGTTCCTCTGAGAGAGGTGTGTGGGTGCTCCAGTTTCCCAGCTGGAGTGGGTGTCTCTTGCTTGAGCTGGGGCAGGACTCTGTGCCCCTGGGAGAGGTGCATGAGTGTGGCTTTTGAACTGTGCTGGACTGCCTGTTCCCAAGGGTGCAGGGTGCCATAATTTATGGTATGTTGAGGGGGCCTCAGGGCTGTGGAGATGCTGGAGTTATTGGGCTCCAGGGCAAAATGTACTTGATCATTGGCTCCAATCCCGAAATGGTGACGTGCTATGGCAACCTGGGACCTGGGAAGTGGGGGGCTCTGTGTGAACTCCCTCTCTGGAGTAATGCAGTCTTGTGGGCTCCCAGCAGCTCCTCAGACCAGGCTCATGGACTGCAAGGGTCACACGGCTCCCTTGTAGCTTGGATTGCAGGTGTCAGTGGTAAAAGTGTGGGCATTTGGGGTTCCCTTTGCCTACATTGTCCCCACAGTAAGGAGTCTCTCCTGGCTCTGAGTTAACTTTGGTCAGGCACTTCACTTGACTCTCTACGATGCCATCACAAGTTTCTAACCTCAGGGGGTCTTCTTCATTCTTTTGCTGAATTCCAACATTGTCCCTCAGAAACTCTTGAATATGTGACTGTCCACTTGTTGTTTTGGACTTTTTTTGTGTGTCAGAGGTGAGAGTTGGGTGCCTCTAGTCAGCTGCCTTCCTCTTCCTCTTCAAGTTTTAAATGCTGGTGCTTTTCTTACAAACGCATGTCAACAGAAGGTTTCCAGGCAACAACCAGGACTCAGATGGTCCTGAAGTAGTTTGTACATTGAAACCCCAGGGGGTTTCAGTCAGGCCACCAGGAATAACAGTTGCATTATAGCAACTGCATTCTGACTGCCTCTGGGCTGAT
>NW_007726647.1:620775-626031 GCF_000696425.1 Galeopterus variegatus | reverse complement strand
AGGGGAGCATATTTGGCTTCCTCTGGTTAGTCCTGAGTTGGAAGAGGGGGACAAAAAATAGCGAAACTCACAGTCATTGACCAAGTCCTCACCTTATTGGGCTGATGCTGCAGACATTGTGGGTCTTAGTGGTGAGACACTATTAGCTCTTCTTTTTTCAAGGGGGCTGATTAAGTCACAAAGTAGAATGAGTCTCATTGTGATGTGAGAGCCCCAACTCTGCTTTGACAATGAACTGTTTCTTTGTATTCCTCTCTCCTTGCTGTTTTCTAGGGCAACAAGTGTTTCACTTCCACCTCTGGCTGAATGTATGTCCATCAGGCAGAAGGCAGAGCAGGGACCGTTGAATAGAAACTGGTTGATTGTAAGCCCACCACTGCCCGTCCCAGACTAGGTTGGAAGCTCCTTGAAAAGGTTGTAAAAGATCTAATGAAAAGCACAGGGCCCAGGTGGTTTTATGGGAGAGTTCTGTAAAACCTTTGAGTAATAAATGATTCAAATTTAAATTGTCCCAACACATTAAAAGAATGACAAAGTTCTGAATTCATTTTATGAGGTCTGCTTAAATTCAATAATGAGATAGCCATGGAGTGCCCAAAAAGAAAAGAAAAACCTTAGACCATGTGAATATGTATGCAAAGATTCTAAATAAAATATTAGCAAATTAAAACCTATAGTTCCTAAAAGACTGATATACTTCAGCCAGATACATTTATTTTCAGCATTAGAAAATAAAAGAGAAAAAACTATGTTCAATAGATGTTGAAAAGGCATTTAATATAATTCAATCCCCATTCTTGATTTTTGAAAAATTCTTTCAGTAAGCTAAGAATAAAAAGAAACTTCCTTAACTTGATAAAATACATTTATCAGAAATGACTTCTTTAAACCTGATAATACCCAATGGTAAAACCATAGAGGTATTCCCATTAAAGTCAGGAATAAGACGAGGATGCTTGCTGTTGTTACTATTATTAACTTTCCTCCAGAGAGATCACAACCAAAGTACTAAGACAACCGAAATAATTGAGAAGTACATGCGTGCACACACACAACTGTGAAATCAAAATGTAAAATTATCATTATTTGAAAATATGATTTTTCTACTTAAAAACTCTAAGATATGCATCTAAAACTCTATCTAGAAAAAATCTAATCAGGAAAAAGAACACATTCTCAATAGCAGTAAAAGTTATAAAATGTCTTTAAAATGAGCTTGTTGAAAATAACCTTAAAATGTTACTAGAAATTATCAAAGAGTAAGTGAATTGGTAAACCAAGTCCCCAAATGAGAGCACTCAATATTCAAATGAGTCAAATTCTCACTGATTAATCCATAAATTTGATACAATCCCAATCAAAACACCAATGGGATTTTGAGGACAATGGGAGAGGGTAGTACACTTCATAGATTGACATTCTCGTATTAAGACAAATGCACAAATATAGCAAAGGAAAAAGTTGAAGTGGGATAAAAAGATGGGAATTTGCCCTACCAGGTAGCAAAAAAAAAAAAAACAGAAATGGGAACTTTTATTAAAACAGTGTCATATTATTGCAGGAACTGAAAAAAACAAAAGTCAATGGAACTGAACAGAGTTCACGAATGAACAAATGGAATTTAGTATATGATAAGAGTATAATTTCAGATCAGTAGAAAGGAGTGGACAATTGAATAATGATGTTGGAACAACTGACTACCCATTCTCAAATATGAATTTTATATGGATTTAGAGTGAATATAAAAGAAATACTGTATAAATACTAGAGTAAAACAGGAGACTATTTCAACAATATTGACGTAGCATCAGACTTCCTAAGAAGGCATGAAACTCAGAAGACTGAAAGGGAAAGATAAGCAATTTGACTACATGAAAATTAAAATTTTATGCTTGGCAATAGATACCATAAACAAAGTCAAGAGACAAATGACAGACTGGAAGAAAACATTTGCAACGTGTCTAGCAGAGAAAAGATTGATCACACTAATTGGATTAAAAGATCTCTAACAAATTAACAAGGAAAGAAGAAACATCTTAGAAGAAAAAGACAACTCACAGAAAAGAAAACACAAATGAATAATAAGTGGAAAGATAACTTCAGTAGTGATTAAGCAAATGCATTTTTTAAAATAGGTTTCCCTATTAGATAGATAAAAAACAAAAAAGTGAGAATACCAAGTGTTGGTAAGGGCATAGGGAAACAGTCAGTCCCCTACCCTCTTGGTAGAAGGGTAAATTAACACCACCGTTTCAGGGAGCAATGTGGCAGTTTTCCTTAAAAAAAGAGTACTCATACCCTTTGACCCAGAAATTCACTTACAGGAATCTAGCTGGCAGAAATACTTGCATGCCTTGCAGTGATGTTCATGGCAGCATTATTTGTAACTGGTGAAAAACTGGAGCCACTTAGATGTTCATTATTGTGGGAACAGCTGAAACATTTCTGCCTTGGAATTTCATTTAATTATCAATAAAAATTAGGTCAATTCAGATGGCTGATATAGAATATAGTAACGTAAAAATAGTTGACAAAGGATGATCCCACTTTTATTATTTTTTAATTTGCATGTAGTGTGAGTGTGACTAACATACACATGTACACATCTCTAGGGAGTTTCTGGAACTTTCACTTTTTGTCTTATATGCTTCTATTATTTATGAATTTGATTTTAGGGAACTTTTGTAATTTTTAAACCAAAAAACATAATGGAGTAAGAATTGAAAATTTAAAGCCTGTAAGGACAAATGCTTAATGTTTCATTTCTTAGACCTGAGTCTACTTGCAGCCAGAGCAGTTTTGGGCCACAAGTACAATTCTGTGAGGATCCTTTATTAGTTTTGTCTCGTGTATTACGTGCCGGTGTGCACACATGCCACACATACTTACATGCCTCCACACACATTCACAGAGTTGTCCAGCTCTACATATGCATGTGAGATGCACAATTTTATAGTATTCTGGAATGTATTTATTGGTGCAAGGGAGTAAATAGCCAGAGCCCGAAGGCAGAAAGGAACGCAGTGAAATTGAAAACCCAACACCACCTCCACCAGCCCAGGCAAATGAAACATCCCGTAACATCCATATGCCCCTCTGGGTTCTGGCTTTTCCCATGTATCCTCAAGATGAGTGAGCCCAAGAAAAGGTGGCCATCAGGATGGAGCTCCTCCATTCAGAGTTGTGCTGTCAGGTAGCCCACCAGCAAGGCAAGGGCCCTGCCTGGCAGGGCTCATGAGTACTCGTCCCTGAAGAGTGTGAGGTTGTGCTTCCGGATGTGTCCCAGCAGGACCTGTCCTCGCCGCTCCAGGGTCTGGAGGACCTGCTTCAGCTTCTGGCCCCTGCCTTGGTTTTCCCAGAACACCTGGTCCATCTGCAGTGACTTGAGCAGCAAGTTCTGTAGACACCCTGATGCAAGAACCTTCACGGCAGACTCAGGAAACCTGGAGCAAAGTCCCCAGGGCCCCATAACAGAAGAAAAAGCAAAAGTGAGTTCCAGTGAAAGGTGAGACCAGATGATCAGAAAGTGCACAGTTGGGGAACCCTAGCAATGTTGGCCTGAGGAATCCCCAGTCCTGTGCCCGCTCTCTTGTTATGAGAGGATCCTATGACCTGCTCTGCTGTGAAAGCAGGGGATAGAGCTTTTTGATGGGTCCCATCCCACAGAGAAGAAACATCTTAGAGAGATGAACCAACTCTGCTATCCTGGGCTATGCTTGGCAAATACAGGGCCAGAAAGAGCCTAGGAAGCCTGAGCTGCCTGCCAGGAGCTAGCAGGGAATGGCAGGCTTCCCAGGTGAACTCTCCACCAGGGCAAGGGAAGGGGATAGCCTTCCCACACCCCATCAGGGCAGCTGGCGTTCTGCAGGGACAGGAGACCTGTGGGTATTAGGGGTAGGCCCTGCCAACTGTGTCCCCTCTCAGCTTTTCCAGGGCTCACTACCTCCTTCTGAAGCTGAGATCCAAAGTTTTTCTCTGATGGACTGTGGACTTCTCAGGAGCCACAGTTCTAGGTCCCACAGTCCACAGCAGGGCCATCAAGCCTCAGTCCTGTGGACCTCCACCCAACCCTTTTAACCCTCACCTATCTATGCCCTCTAGCAGCCGAAAGTTCAGCTTGTCCTCAGGGTGCTGAAGGTTGCCGGCGTTATCGATGTAGACCAGATGAGATGGATCGCTGCTCCGGACCTCAGGGGAAGAAGATGGACAAAGAGGAGGTAAGGGCACAGCATAGCTGGCACCTAAGGGCTCTGTCAGGGTTAAGGGGCTGGGGGCCCTTAGCTGTCAGTGTCACAGTCGACCCTGCTGCTTTCCCAAATGGCCCCCACCTCTGAGCACTTAGTCTGTGCTGGCCAGGCACTGTGCTAAGTGCCTACAGGGATCATCTCAGTTTATCCCCTCAGCAGCCTTAGGAGGGGGCACTCATATTAGTCCCTTTGTACAGAAACAGAGGCACAAAGAAGTTAAGCAATTTGTAAAAGATCACACAGATAATAAGTAGCTGGGCTGGCTCAAGCCTGGACCCATAGGGCTAAGCCAGAGCACCACTTATTAAATTGCCAGGCAGAAGGACTGATTCCTGTTTGGGTGGCTGAAGGGTGGAGAGCATGGGTGGGAATTGGCAGGTGCAGTGGTAGTCTACTCATCAGGGCTATCAGCTTCATGATGTATCACACGCACATGCACACGCACACGCACGCTCACCCCTTTGTGCCCCTGTGACCCGGGCATTCCCCTGAGCATCACCTAGAACACACAACGATGTCCTTTATCCTCAGAAAGCACTGACCATATTCTAGTTCCACAGGAGAAGAGCGTAGCATCTCCTAAACATTTTCAAAACTAAAATTAGCCACAGAGAACTCTTCAGTACACATGGTGTGCTTGGGAACGGGAGGCCGCCTCTTCTGGCGCCCATTCCCATCCATGCACACATTCCATTCCCACCTGTTCTCCAAAATTCCGTGGCCATGTCCCATCATCCCCCCAGGTCATAGGCTTATTTGATGAACTTCTGTCTCCTGGACCCCAGCTTCTCCTCTCTCTGCCTCTTCTTTCTCCTCACCCACCTCTACCTATCAGGGATCAAATTTTTCTCCAAGCCTCGTGACTCCTATCTCCAAAAACAGCTGTCCTGAAGGATCCGTGAAAGGGCTGCCCACCACGGAGAAATGATGAATATAAAAGCCTTACGTCTCTCGGGGACATTTGCCTTTGACCAGAAGAAGGAAAAGTCGCTCTGGGAGGAGGGGACAG
>NW_007726647.1:604519-620445 GCF_000696425.1 Galeopterus variegatus | reverse complement strand
TTCCAAAAACAGCTGTCCTGAAGGATCCGTGAAAGGGCTGCCCACCACGGAGAAATGATGAATATAAAAGCCTTACCTCTCTCGGGGACATTTGCCTTTGACCAGAAGAAGGAAAAGTCGCTCTGGGAGGAGGGGACAGAAAATTCCTACCACCCACCACTAGGCAGCCCTGGCCTCCAGGTGGTGCGGCCTGCCTGAAGCTCAGCTCCGGGCACCGTGCTGACAGCTACCCTCCAAAAGCAAGTGGCCAAGGCGACTCTGCGAGGACACTAGACCTCACCGCAGAAGATAGAGAAGCCTTTCCCAGGGGAGCACCTTGCTTCCTGTGCCGAGCAGTGGCTACTCCACCACGCCAGCCCCTCTCTGAGGGCCTTGGCACATTGCTTCTCACCTGGGCTCTAGTTTTGTTTTTTGGTTTTTTTTAAATTGAAGCATAATTGATTATACATATTTGTGGGGTACAAAGTTTACTATCAGTGGTTGTGTACAATATGTGATGGTCAAATCAGGGTAGTTAGTTTATTCATCATTACAATACACAATCATTCTGTGTCCGTTAACCAATTTCTCGTGAGCCCCCACCTTTCCCCGCCCTTTCCACTTCTAGTAGTCACAGTTCTGTTCTCTCTTTCTAAAAGTTCAGCGTATTATTGTGATCATTGCTTCTTTCTTTCTCTCTCTTTTCTTTATTGTTTGTTTGTTTATTAATTCAGCTCTAGTTTTGACAGGAGGCAGCACAGTGTTCCTCTGATCAGCACCAGCCTGTGGGCCATCAGGGTCTTGAGTTCCTGCCCTAGTGCTGCCCCCAACCAGCCTTGTGACCTTGGAAATTCCCTTCCCTGCCCCACCCCCACCTGAGGGCCACAATTTCCACATTTACTAGCACAGTATGGACGTTGACTAGACACACAGTTCTCAAACTCTGCTTCCAGGAGTCCTAGGGGTTCCCTGGGGCCTCTTGGGAGCAGTGGAGACAGTGAAAAGAGGGCTTTACTTTGTCAGTTTTATTTATTATGGCTTCCTGAAAATATTACTCAAGCAAAGGATTCTGCTGTTAAAAAGAACAAGATTGGGAAACTCCAGTGTCAATAATCTCTGAAACTCACTAACAGCATCTTCAGAAGGAAACAGGAAGGCCCTGGTCTAGGGAGACAAGGGGACAAAGTGGAGGAGACGTACCAGGATGTGGACCAGCCGCAGCTCGGCCGGGTTCCGGCATTTCTCTCGGAGCCTCTCTTGCACACACGGGTCTGAGGGCTCAGGCTCGAAGCCACAGCAGTAGCGATCCAGGCGGTCGTGGACCTGTGGAGACACCTGGCCTCTGAGGGGTGTGGCATAGTGCCTGGTCCACCTCCCCTGACACCGAGGCTGTGGGACCTGCCACTCCCTGCGCTGACCCTGGGCGAGCCCCTGGCTCTGTGCTGGCCTCCAGCTGGTAATGCAGCCTCTGCTTTCTCTGCCAGCTCACTCCGAAACTAGGAACTAACTGCTCATGCCTCAGGCTGGCATGATTTCCACCCAGTGCCCACTGCTGAACCTACACCGCTACCCCTGAGTACTGGCCTAGCACCACTGGGCCACCGAATACTGACTGTCTACCTAGGAAAACCCACTCATGACTCCATTTTCTCTTTAAGCAGCAAGTGCTATATCAGGGATTCCTCCCTTCTTTGGAGGTACAAGTCCTTTAATGATCATCCAGACAGCTCTGAACACACAGCTCTTTGAACCTGCAGCAGGCATGAATCATGCCGGGGAAGGAGGAAGGCATTCCAGTTACAGGCTCATTGTGTGCCTGCTGGCCTAAGTTGAGAATTCTCAAGTGTCGTGTGGGGTCAGTTCTGAGGAGCTTTGCCACCCATCCCCTATATATACACATACGGATGACACACGGGGCATTTTAGAGTAGACTGAACGATGTCTATGATAACACTTCCCCTCACTTGCTTCTGGTATGCTTTCTTCAGAAGGAAGGAGTCATAGCTGCAGGTCAGGAATGAAGAATCGTGGGTCTGACCCTAGCCCTGACCTGCATGAAGATATTATCTGCTGTATGTATCAAGGACAATGAGCTTGAAAGGCCTAAAAACAGGTGGCAGAGTCCTCTGAGGATGGGGCGGGGAGGGTCTTGCTATGGGAGAAAGACAGGAAAGGGACAGTAGTTAGGGGTGGGGGGGTTAGAAAAGGCTTGGGCTGTACTAGGAGTGGCCAAGAGAAGCAGCAAGCACGGGTGAGCAGCAGGAAGTCACCAGCACCTACTGGGTGGGCGAGCCAGGGAGGACGCATGCTTTTTCCCTCTCAGGAAGGAAACTTGGTTTGACACGATGCCTTGAAGAGTACTTAGGGTAGAAGGTGAGACATCAGCAGGTCCGGGTGGGGGAGGACTTGCTCTGCTTGGGACAAGAGGAAGAGTCAGTTTGTTGCTGTGGAAGGGGGAGGGAAGAGGAGAGGGTGAAGTGAAGCAGGAGCAGCAGGAGGCTGAGGGTGTGAGATGTGCCCTCCCATGACCCCTCCATCCTTCAGTAAAGCTGCTGCCCTTGGGGAATGTTTGGTGACTGCTGGTGAAGAGGCTGAGCTTCAGGCTCAACTTTGGTGTGGGGCAAATAAAGGCAGTACTCATGGCACTTGCAACAGGAGGAGTTAACTGTCTGGGATTTGTCCAAATCCTAGGAAGGGCTCCAAACCCTCACAGGTTGTAGGACCAGGATTTGTCATTTCCTTAAGTCTCCAGATGGTGGCGGTAGTCAGGGAGGAGACCTCAGGGACCCCTGCGCTCTACCAGTCAGGACAATGAATCACACAGGTGCCTGACTCTTAGGCCACGGGATGCACTAAATTCCTGAAAGAGCACTATGTAGGAAGACCCAGAATGGCTAGTCTAAATGAGAAAGACTGGGAACACCACAGGAGAGGAAGATGCCAGCCTAGGAACCTAGAAACCAGCTTCGGTTCACATGCCCTCCTTGGGGAACTTTCAGTGCAAGTTAGAGAGGATAGAGTCAGGGTGGATGTGAACTAGAGTCAGGCAGAGAGAGGCAGCAGCAGGAAGCCAGATGGCACCACGGTGGGGTGAGCCCACAGAAGGGGTGTGCCTGCTCCCTCTCCAGTCCTCAGGAGGCGCTGGGATTCCCTGCTCTGCACTTGGTTCTGGCACGCTTTCAGGCACCCCTGTGCCATGTGGTGGTGATGATGCAATTGTCAAAGACGTACCCTGGGCACATACAACAGACATTTTCATCCAATAAAGCAATGATGGAGTGTCTCCCTCGGAAATGATGATGATGTGCAATGATAAAAAATATATTTGATCTTTTTTCCTGCTTCCTAGTACAGAGTTCCTAGAACCCTTGGAGTTTCCTGAGTGATAGGAGTGTCTTTTGTTATTAATAATGAGCCCCTTTTCATCCCACCTGTGTTTATGCTAATAAGGTTACTCAGGGTGGGATCCTCAGGTAGCTTCAGGATGTGGGGTGGTAGCCTGGCCATCAGAAAGATGTGAATAGAGGGTGGGAAAATTCAGGCTTCCATTCCCCCGTCCCTCCAGTACCCCTCTCTGGAGAGGTTAGGAGGACTGGAGATTGGATTATAAAAACTCTTGAGCGATGAAATTCACAGCTTCCAGGCTGGTGAACACATCCTCATGCTGAGAGGGTGGCGTATTCCAACTCCACAGAGACATAAGCTGCATGTAGGACCCTTCCAGACCTCCTCCTGTCTACCTCTCCATCTGTTCACTTGTAGCCTTTATAATAAACCAGCAAATGTTAGTAAAGTGTTCTTCTGAGTTCTGTGAGTTGTTCTAGCAAATTATTGAACTTGAGGAGAAGATCACAGAAACCCTCAATTTACAGGGAGTTGGTCAGAAATACGGGTGACCCAGGAATTGCAACTGGTGTCTGAAGGGGGAGCACTCTTGTGGGACTAAGCCCTTTAACTTGTCAGACTCTGGGTATCTAGTTCAGAATCTGGTTTCAGAATTGTTAGATACCCAGATGGTGTTGGAGAATTAACTGGTATAAGAAGACAACATCACTCAGAATACCTCCACCACCATCACTGCATCTCTATCTTAATTACTCCTCAATGCATTTTTGCAAAGGAGGCACATTATCCCCTTTTTACATATGGGAACACTGAGCTCAGATATGCCTAGGGTCATAAATGTAAAAGCAATACAGCTGGGATTTGAACCCAGGTCTTCCTGACTTGAAGCTTAAGCCCTTTGTTATCCAGCCCTGCCTCCCTGAAGAACAGGAGGGGTGAGCCAGTTACGGAGGACAAATAAGATCTCCATCACTGAACATCATAGGATTAATTAATTTATTCTCAGCCTTGCCAATTAAAGCTGAGGAAGAGCTTTTAAAACTAGGAAGAAGGAAGAGGAAGCCCCAAAAGACTCAGAGCCCATCATCCCCTGTGACAACTGAGGCAGCAGCCAGCACAGGTGGTGTTTGAATGGTCCATACCTATTTTCTGTAGTCACTGCTCAGCCAACCTGAGCCACAGACCAGGTTCAGCTTTAGCCAGCACCACCACTGTCTTCCTATGCCCATCTGGAGCTGGGGGTGGGAGGAAGGCAATCTGTCACCTCCAGTATGCAGCACTCATCAAAACAAGGACAGCTATCTCTCAGTCCACTTAGCCCTAGCTCAGTGCTGGGCAATAAAAGGTCTTGTTCCATCTCCATATCACTTTGTAAGAAAACTCTCATATGTTCTGAGGAAATAAAAAATTGATTTCTGTCCGGAGCCATTAGAGCCCAGCTGCCTGCCTGTCCAGAGCCAAAAGAGCCCGCCCAGCTATTGCCTCGAGGCCTCAGAGCCTTGTTTGCTGTTATCTTCCGTCCCTCCCCATCCTGTGCACTATGGGTGTAGGTAACTTTGCAACTTGCCATAGATAATGGGAATTTTCCATTTACCAGAACAACCCGCCCTGCGGTTTTCTCAGTAAACCATCTGCATACTTAATTATCTGCTGATTCCCTCCTGCTGTCTATATAAACTGTGACCTTCTGGCTAATAAACGAGACTTGATCAGAATACTTTCTTGTCTCAATTTCTCGCATCTCTTGTTCCATCCCATTCCCACTCCCCCCTCCAGGGTCTGCGTTGAATATCCCGTGGGTCGGGACATTTTGATTTCCTTCAACAACAGGTTCTCTAACTCTTCAAATGGAAATCTGGAATAAAAGTGGTAGAGTAAGTACTTTGATAATGTGTCCCTTCATAAAAGCAATGGAAAAAACTGGCAAAAATGGTCAGAATCAATATTTTCATAACTCTGGAAGTTAACCAATGCCTTACAGTAATCTGGGGAGAATTTATGCAAGAAAAAGGTGGAATCTCAGTAAGAACAGTGAGTATTATGGTGTTTTAATTTTACCTAGTCCCATACCACATTCCCAGCTCAGCTGTAGCCTTGAAAATAACAGCCCACATTCCCAGTATGAAGGGAGCACAGCAGACTTTATTCCAAAAGAATTGTCATTATTTGACCTGTCTGGTAGTTCCCTGGAAAACCCTACTTGAAAGGCTTGGCTTTATCAGTTGCCCAGTGCTAAAAGCCTTTCCTGGAAGGGTGGAGGACATATGTTGAAAACAATTACTGGCAAGTGTTTTAAGAGCATGGCTGCCTGAAACAATGGATAACAGTTGGGGCAAAAAATAGACTAACCAAAAAGCTTTAAAATGAAAAGATAAAGAATAAAATGTCCAACCAGCTTCGAAAAGCTTCAATATATTCCTAGAAATCAGACGGTCATACACACATGTGTAGGGCTGTGCACATGCTCAGGAAAAAAAAAAATACTAAAAAGGCCCTAAGCTCTCACCTCTGGCTGACCCTGAGACTGAACAAGCATGAGTGAAGGCAAAGGCAGATTTGTCAATTGCATGGATGTGTGTTGAAGATGTGCCCCAGCACACACACAGGCAAAGCCCCTTGGCAAAGACTGGGAGACTTATCAGTTTCAGGCATTTAAAGAAATCCCCTGTCCATGAGCAGAAACTTCAGTGGGCACACACGACAAAGAATACAGATTAATAAAGAATTAGTTCATAAAGCAAACAAAACAAGCAAATACAACAAACAATAACAAACAGCAACAACAAAAACCCTGGGAAAATGGGAGGACTGATTTTCAGAGTTACCACATTATGTTACTTAAACATTCACTTTTCAATGAAAAATTACTAGATGGTGAAAGAAACAAAGTACGGCCAACATTCTAGGAAGAAAAGCAATCAGTAGCAACTATTCATGAAGAAGCCCACTGACAGAGTCTGATGTTGTTCTCCGAAAGCTCATGTCAAGATCTGATCCCCAAAGTGGCAGCAGTGGGAGCTCTCTGGGTCATGGGGGGCAGATCCCTCATGAATAGATTAATGCTTCCCTGGGGAGGAGGGGGGACAGGTAGTGAGTCAGTTCTCTCTCTCTATTCCTGCAAGAGCTCGTTGTTTAAAGGACTCTGGAACCTCCCCTTCCTCTCTCTCTGCTCTGCCATTCCCGCCATGTGACACCCTTCATTGCTGTAGAGTCACCTCACTAGATGTGTTTCCTGGGCTTTGGACTTCCCAGACTCTGAAACTGTAAGCAATAAATATTGTTTCTTTATAAATTACCCAGTTTCAGGCATTTCCGTTATAAGCAACAGAAATGAATAAAGAAAATTCATATTGAGAAGTGGAGTGTTGCTATACAGATACCTGAAAATGTGGAAGCAGCTTTGGAACTGGGTAATGGGCAAAGGTTGGAGGAGTCTGGAGGGCTCAGAAGACAAAAAGATGAGGGACAGTTTGGAGCTTCTTAGAGATTGTTTAAATAGTGTGACCAGACTGCTGATCGAAATGTGGACAATAAAGGCCATGCTGATGAGGTCTCAGATAGAAATGAGGAACTTATTGGAAACTGGACAAAAGATCACCCTTGCTACACCACAGCAAGGTACTTGGCTGCATTATGTCCATGCCCTAGAACTTTGTGGAAGGTGGAACTTAAGAATCTGCAACCAGAATATTTGGCAGAAAAAATTTCTAAGCAGCAAAGCATTCAGACATGGCCTATATTCAGTTATGGGCAGCAGAGGCATGACATAAAGCTGGAATTTATAATTAAGAGGGAAGCACAGTGTAAAGATTTGGTAAGTTTGCAGCACCCTGGCCATGTGGTAGAGAATGAGAGAAAGGCCCTGAAGGCATTTCAGAAGTCTTCCAGGCTGTCCCTCCTGTCACAGGCCTAGGGGCCTAGGAGGACTGAGTTGTTCCAGAACATAGACCCAGGGCATCTCTGCCCTGTACCACTGTAGTAGTACATTTCTGCTGCTACAACAAAATACCTGGACCTGGGTGTTTTATAAAGAAGACAAAATTTATTGCTTACAGTTTCAAAGTCTGGGAAGTCCAAAGTCCAGGGAACACATTTGGTGAAGGCCTTAGTGGTAGTGACAGTGACCCAGGTGTCCACATGGCAGTAAATGGCAGAGCAGAAAGAGACTAATGTCTCATGTGCTCTTCTATTAACGCCCTCAGAACCACATCCCTGACCACCATTTTTAATCCATTCACTACGCATGGTCCTTGGAATCTAATCACCTCTTCAAGGCCCCATTTCAATTACCATAATAGGATTTCCCACCCTTTTAACACTGTCACAGTGGGAGTCAAGTTTTGGGGGGACACTTAATCCAAGGCAACCATCTTAGAAAGATGCTCCCTGTATCCCAGCTGCTCTGGCAGGAGAAGCCTTGCCTCAGGTAACCCCAAGTGTGGTTTGTGCTGCAGTTCTGGAGAGAGCAAGCTGGAAACCTTGGTGGCATCTGTGTGGTATGATGTCTGTAGGTCAGAAGAACACAAGAGCAGTGGAGGTGTGGCAGCCTCCACCCAGATTTCAGAAGATGTATGGAAAAGCTTGGGGGCCCAGGCAGAGACCTGCTGAGGGGCAGGGCCATGGCAGAGGCATCTAGGCCCCACAGAGAGCCCCCACCAGGGCAATGTGTAGTAAAGCCACGGGAGGGGGGCTGTTGCCAAGACCTTAGAACTGTAGGGCCATTGGCAAATGTGCAGCACTCACCTGGAAAAGCTGTGGGCACCAGTGCAGCCCAGTATGCTGTGCCAGGCAGAGCCATGGGGGTGGGGCTGCCTGAAGCTTTGGGGGCCCAAATCCCCCACTGTGCTCAGGACATAGGACTTGGAGTCACAGAAGATTATTTTGGAGCTTTAAGATTTAAAGTCTGCTCTGCTGGGTTTTGGACTTGTTTGGGGCCTGTTTCTCCTCTCTTCTGGCCTATTTCTCCCTTTTGGAATGGGAATGAGTACCCAATGTCTGTTCCACCATTGTTATCTTGGAAGGAGATAATTTTGTTTTTTGATTTTTACAGGTTCTCAGCTGGAAGGAGTTTTGCCTTTGGTCTCAGATGAGACTTTGGACTTTTAAGTTGATGCTGGAACAAGCTAAGAGTTTTGGGACTGTTGGGATGGAATGATTATATTTTGTATGTGAGAGGGACATGAGTTTTGGGGGGCCAAAGGCAGGATGATAGAGTTTGGAAATGTTGTCCCCCCAAAGCTCATGTCAAAATCTGATACCCAATGTGGCAGTGTTGGGAGCTCTCTGGGTCACGGGGGGCAGATAGATCCCTCATGAATAGATTAATGCTTCCCCGGGTGGGGGGAAGCGGGGAGTGGTGGGTAGTGAGTGAGTTCTTGATCTGTTAGTTCCTGTGAGACCTGGTTGTTTAAAGGACCCTGGCACCTCCTCTTCCTCTCTCTTTGTTATGTTGTGCCACATGAAACCCCTATGTCACTGTCACCACCAACAAAGCCTTCACCAAATGTGTTTCCTAGACTTTGGACTTCTCAGCCTCTGAAACTATAAGCAATAAATTTCATTTTCTTATAAATTACCCAGTTTTAGGTATTTCTGTTATAAGCAACAGAAATGGACTAATACACCCATATAATAAACTTATTAGACAAAAACTTTAAATTAACAATTTTAAATATGTTCAAAAAATTAAAGGAAACCAGGTAAAGAACTAGAGGAAAGTATGAGAATGATGCCTCACCATATAGACAATATCAGTAAAGAGACAGAAATTATAAAGGGAAACCAATATAAATTACAAAGTTGAAAACTATAACAACTTCAAAAAAATTCACTAGTGGGGATCAACAGCAGATTTGAGCAGGCCGAAGAAAAAATCAGCAGACTTAAAGATAGCTCAATTGAGATTATTGAGTCTCAGGAACAGAAAGAAAAAAAAGAATGGAGAAAAATAATCAGTCTCAGAGATTCACGTAACACCATCAAACATACCAACCTATGCATAATGGGAGTCCCTGGAAAAAAAGTGGGTGGGAGGGTGTAGACAGAATATTAGAAGAAATAATGTCCAAAACCTCCCCAAATTTGGTGAAAAACATTGCTCTACATTTCCAAGAGGCCCCATGAACAAGTAAGATAAACTCAAAGAGACCCATACCCAGAATAAAACTGTCAAAAGCCAAAGACAGAGGAAGAATTTTAACAGCAGCAGAAGAGAAGCAACTCATCACCAACAAAAGACTCTGTAAGAGTAACATCTGATTTCTTATCAAAAACCATAGAGGACAAAAGGCAGAGAAATAACATTCAAAGTGCTGAAAGGAAGGAAAAAAAAATTGTCAACCAAGAATTTTATACACAGCGAAACTATCCTCCAAAAATAAAGGAGAAATTAAGACATTCACAGATACATAAAAACAGAGAGCGTTTATTGCCAGCAGGCTTGCTCCACAAGAATACTAGAAGTAAGTCTTCAGGCTGAAATGAAAGGCACTAGATAGTAACTTGAATTAACGTGAAGAATTAAAAAGCACTTGAAAGGTAACTACATAGGTAAAATAAAAGACAGAATAAATGTATTTTTGTTTGTAATTCCTTTTTTCTTCTGATTTAAAAAAACAACTGCATAAAATAATTATTATAATCTATGCTGAAGGACGTAAGATGTGTAATTTGTGACAAGAACAGTGTAAAAATGTGAAGGACAGATATAGACAGGAGCAAAGTATTTTTACACTATTGAAACTAAATTGTTATCAAGAATAATTACAATTTATAACAATATATATGCTAGTAATATTGATTTGATCAACATATCTCAATGTTGAACCCCCAAAATATGTATAATCAATTTTGATTCAATAAAAATTTTTTAAAAAGAAAAGAAATTAAATTGTTGTCAATCTGACCTAGATGGTTATAATTTAAGATGTTAATGGTAATCTCAAGACAACCACCGAGAAAACAACTATAGTTCTATTCACCTACCAACCTCACAAAACCAGATGTCAAGAAATGAGACAGTATTAAACAGTCCCAAGTACTGTCCCAAACATCATTTTTCTGTTTTACAGTATTTCAACATGGAGAAGTCATACCTCAGGCCTACACAATCACCCCCAAAAGGCCGAGGGCATTTCTGTGAGGCCACATTAGGTAGCGTTTCCAGGGGCAGTGGACGAAGTACATCCACTGGTACTACTAAAAAAGGCAAGTTTAGCCCAGAAACCAATACACGAGCCCAGAGGACTGGTCCAGCTTAGCACAGAACCATAAGCCTGTTCATGCCATGAGCCCATTAAAGGACCCTCTTCACTGCTTTGGCCTCCTGAACTTTGGGTAACGACACCTAATTTTCCCTCTTTTCCTTAATATCCTATTATAAATACTTTCAAACATACAGCAAAGTTGAAAGAATTTTATGACGAACGCCCATATACCCATCACCAAAATTCTACCATTAATATTTTACTATAATTCACTACATATCTACCCATCCATACATCCCTATGTCCATCCACCAAGCCATCTTATTTCTTATTTTTCATGGGTTTCAAATTAAGTTGCAGACTTCAGAAATTTCCCCCTAAATACTTCGGTGCACACCCCTCACTAGAGTGTCTGGTTTGCTGTAAGAGGCGCAGACTTCCCTGCTGGCTATCGTCTTATGGCATTATCAATTGAGGTACACTGCACTGCCACTCGTGGGGCGAGGATGAAGCCCAAGCTCTCTTGACTGTACACCTGCCATTCTGCTCCTGACTCCCCAGGTTTCCTGGCCCTATTTCTCCCATTTTCTGTAGTCCTTAATGTATTACCAAAAATAAATTATTTTCTTTATTCAACCAGAGTTTAGTCTCTGTTGCTTGGAATCAAACTCCCTCCAAGTGATGCACCCCCTGATTTTTCTCTCTTCCAGGTTAAACATGCTTAGGTTCTGAGACTATAGCAGGTGTTCTTGGTGCACCGCCCTTGAACCTGGGGCTCACCTGCAAAAGGTCCCCACCATACAGTCTCCATGTCTAGGGGTGCTCTCTAGCTCTTGGACAGGCTAGCCCATCCATGCAGCAGGTTGAAAGTGCAAGAAAATTTATGCTCCCAGGAGCAACCTTTAACCAATGACTTGGGTGTTGGTGTACAGATATTGTAGCCCGTCACTCCTCAGAGGAATGAGATGCTACAGGAGTGTTCTAGACAGCCTCTCAAGGGCCCACAGTGGCAGCTTGCTCATTTCTAAGCCCTTCACTGGCTTTTCTTTCTTCCCTGTCTTACTTCCCCATTTGCTCACCAGACTTACTAGGACCACCTCCCAAATAAAATGCTTGTACCCAAATCCTTGTCTCAGGGTCTGAGTTGTGAACCCAGACTTAGACAGAAACCCCTCACAGTCTCTATTGCTGTCATGTGTCCAGGCTCTTGTGGATCAACATTCTTACCATACTTTAGTACCTAGCACTGGACATGACATTCCAATGAAGGGCCAGATTAGAGCAGCACAGAAACATCACCTCCCTGATTCCTGATGCTAAGGCTGGATTAGCGTTTTCGCCAATCCCTCCACATTGCTGACACCTACTGAGCATGCCCAAAACTAACACATCAAGACATTCAGCCAGGTCTTCATTAAACTGCATTTACACTACTTTCTTGCAGGCCCTAAGTGGAGGACTTTGCATTTAACACTATTCAGTTTTCCCCTCTGATCTTTCATTGCAACCTGTTGAATCCTTTTCAGACTGTTTTGCTATCCTGTGCATTTGCTCCCCCTGCCCCTGACAATTTTAGATTATGTGCCAACCAGACCAGTAAGCCACTGTATCAGTGGTAGTGTTTTCAGCCACAGAACAGAAAAACCAGTAACAGAAAAACCTGACTCAAAATGGCTTTAACCATAAGGAAAGTTGAGATCATCTACAGCAGGAAGTCTTGAGGTAGGACAGGCTGGGTGAATTTATCAGTTCCGTATTGTCATGATAAGGACTTGAGCTGCTCTCTGCTTTGCACTTTACCACCCACAATGTTAACATCTCAGTGTTGTCTTAGAAAGCCTGCAGGTAGCTGCTATGAGTATGTGTTTCCTTGTTTGTGTCCAGCACAAGAGAGAGAAGGAGAGTAGGAGAGAGAGAAAGGGAGAGAGAGAAGGAACCAAACCATGGAATAGAAGTCCTTCCCTTTAGCCAAATTAGGACACATGCTCATCCCTGGTCTAATAGCAGTCAGTGGAAGATGGTGATGCATTGATCCCTGAACCCCTCACCTCTAGATCCAGGAATGGTGCTATGGGTTAAATGTGTCCCCCAAAGGTTCATGCATTGGAAACTTAATCTCCTTTGTAACAATGTTAGGAGGGTGGGAAATCCAATTATGGTATTTGAAAGATGGGGCCTTTGAAAAGTGATTAGATTGTGAAGACTGTACCCTTGTTAATGGATTACTCCATTGGTGGTTTAATGGGTGGTCATGGGCATGGTTCTGAGGGCTTTATAAGGAGAGCCAGTGAAAAGCTGAGCTCTCTCTTGCTCATCCATTCACCATATGATACCCTGCATCTCTGTGGAGAGTCACCACCCCCAAGAAGGCCCTCACCAGATGTGCTCCCTGGACTTCGGACTTCCCTGCCTCTGAAACTATAAGCAATACATTTTATTTTTTTATAAATCACCCAGTTTCAGCTGTTCTGTTATAAGCAACAGAAACAGACTAATACAAATGGGTAGAAGGTGAATCAAATCAGGGCTCTGTGATGAAGGAACGCAGGGCAACAAGCTGGGTCCCCTACAGCCCAGATGTCCTCATTCATACTACTAATAAAAATATTGGCCAGGACAGGGCTGATGACAGAACCCTGAAGCATGCCTCCAGAGACCTCCCAGCCCTCCAGTTCATTTAAAATCCACTAAACCTAATATTACACCACCCGTATCTCTCTGTATTGTCGTTGAACTTAGCAAGGGGATCTCACTCCATGCCTTTGTATACACACCATCCTTAGCAAGCGCCCCTCCACAGGTTTCTAACACAGCAGTTTAGTTCAGAGGGCAGCAAGCTTTTCTATAAAGAACCAGAGAGTAAATATTTTAGGCTTTGGAGGCCATACGGTCTCTGTCATTACTGCTCAATTCTGCCACTGTAGGGCATACTGTATGTATTACAGGTAATTGCCAACAAATGGGCATGGCTATGTTTCAATAAAACTGCTTATGTATACTAAAATTTGAATTTCATACAATTTTTAGATGTCAAAAAATATTATTTTTCTTTCAACTTTCTTCAACCATTTAAAAGTGCTAAAACCATTTTTGGCTCATGAGCCATACCAGAACAGGCGAGGGATGAATTTGGCTCCACTGTGGGCTGTGGTTTGGCTTGTGACCGCTGGTTTGGAGTCCAGATGAACCTGGGAATGAATTCTGGTTCCACTATGCCCTAGCCAGGTGACCTGAGGAAGTTATTAACCTTCCAGTGCCTCAGTTTTCTCATCAACTAAATGGGGTGGTGATACCCCTATTGATTGTGCTGAGAAGCAGAGGATGATGATATATGTAAAGCAGGGCGAGGCTATTATGGAGAGTTCTCAGTTGTCTCTGGCTTTAGGAGGGACAAGCCAGAGGTTCCCTCCCAGAAAGCGCTGGCCTCACCACAGTTCACCCCGTGGCACAGGCCTGAGAACCAGAATCTGACGTAAAGTATGTTTATGATGGTCTAGCCACTCTCTTCTATGTGCAGGCCTAGTGTTTGGAGAGTAGGCATATCTGTGAGGCAGAAACTCACCTGATGAGTTTTCTTTGGCTGGCAGAGTAAATTCCAGGGCAGTTCTAGCAAGACCAGAATTAAATAACTGCTCTGGATTTCACTTCATGCCTGGTGCATGGCCAGCCAAACCCCCTTGTTCCCACCAAACCCTCCCTGGTCCCGTCTCCAGGCCATTCTGTGCAGAAGATTTTGACTTGCGGCAGCATTTATTTCCAGAGGAAGCTACAAGGAATATTGGCCCATATGATATGCGCAGCACTGGCTTCCCAAAATCTACACCCATTTGAACGTTTTACAGGAAGGACTTGGCCAGCAGAGTTGCCAGTTTGATTATTTTGCCACGTTCTCTGGCTATTTTCTTCCACAAGAGAGAAATGAAGATTAAACAGCAGCTGACTAGCAGCCAAACAAGACCAAGCTTAACTTTCATTCCCACATTCCTTTAGGATTTGATTCTTTTTTCCCTTTTTTAAAAAATGAGGAGTTACCAAGAAAAAATGATAATCCTTTGCAGTTTTGGTTTTCTGAGCCAACCTAGCAGTGTTACATAATCATGTGAGTTGAAGTTTTTGTGTGATTTTAGTGGAGCTGCTGCAAAGCCCTTACTCTGTGCCAGGTACCATTCCCAGTGCTTTACATATCACAACTCGTTTGACCCCTCCCAGCAGCCACTAACACTGTTATTACCCCCATTTCAAAGATGAGGAAACTGAGTCACTTTGGCTGAGTAACGTGACTAAGTTCACGTAGCTAGGAAGCGGTGGTATCTGAATTCGAACCCAGGCCTGGCTCATTACTACTAAGTGAGATAGTGTGGCAGGCACATGTTCTCTGGTATTAGAGATCACGAGCTCCGGGACAGAAAAGATGAAGACTTGGTTTACTCTGGTCCCAGCACCCAGCATGCATTTAACACAACCAGAGACTTAGTTGAAGGTTTTTGAACAAAAGAATGAATGAAGCGCATGACTAACAGCATGAAGCATACAGTGGGGTCTTCACATGAGGACTATGGTCACGGAAAGACTGCCCACCACACCCTGCCTCCCTGCCCAGGGGGCCAATACCAGAAGGCTTCAGGGGAGGCCTGGTTCTGTGACCTCCCTAATAGGACATCTAGGTGGAAAAAGATGCTGCAGTCTGCCAAGGAGGGACACCAGGCCCAGCTGTTGGGGAGGAAGGTCTGGGAGGAGCCCAGCACAGATGTGCGGGATGGCCCAAGTCCTCTAGCCAAACCCACCCAACTCCTGTGCCAAGACTGGAGTTCCTCAGCCAGTGCCTGATCCAGGTCTAGTAGATTCTAGAAGAGCCACCTGCTGTCCCTGATGGCCCACACCCACCAGGGCAGGGACCCTCCCCCAGACTGAGAGGAGGCATAGTTCTGGGTCCTTCAGGGTGGAAAAGATGGTTCTTGGCTGGGCAGGCTACTCCCTGGGGGTCAGAGAGTATCAGTGTGGCTAGAGGCAGGAGGAGAACCAACACCCCCCCAGCCTAAAATTTCTCTCCATGGAGGGTCCTGCACTGACTGGCTGGCTGTTAAAGAATTCAGTAAGGCTTTGGGGAGGTCAGAGTGTGAGGAAAGAGGGAGTTACTTAGCACTGACTACCCCAACAGCTCACCCTGCCAAGCTCCCTACATACCAATGAAGGGTGTCTTCCCTGTAGGCTTGGGGAAGAAACATCTGGACTACCTCATCTACCCCAAGCGTGAGGCCAGAAGTCTCAGTACCAGCTTTGGAAGCAGGTGAATAGAAGAGCTGATGGGCTGGAAGGCGCTGGATTGAGAAGAACTATATAGCTCATCTAAAAAGACATCTGTGGATTACTGTTGGGAAAATAGAATAATTTAGTCAG
>NW_007726647.1:574413-604061 GCF_000696425.1 Galeopterus variegatus | reverse complement strand
CTCCATGGAGGGTCCTGCACTGACTGGCTGGTTGTTAAAGAATTCAGTAAGGCTTTGGGGAGGTCAGAGTGTGAGGAAAGAGGGAGTTACTTAGCACTGACTACCCCAACAGCTCACCCTGCCAAGCTCCCTACATACCAATGAAGGGTGTCTTCCCTGTAGGCTTGGGGAAGAAACATCTGGACTACCTCATCTACCCCAAGCGTGAGGCCAGAAGTCTCAGTACCAGCTTTGGAAGCAGGTGAATAGAAGAGCTGATGGGCTGGAAGGCGCTGGATTGAGAAGAACTATATAGCTCATCTAAAAAGACATCTGTGGATTACTGTTGGGAAAATAGAATAATTTAGTCAGGCCCCCTCGCCTCAGGTCTGGTTGGGTGTGGTGTAGCACATTCTTTGTAAACAAATTGTGTGTGCGTGGGTGTAGTTAGTGCGCATGCACACCAATGTATCTTTTTAGTTTTTGCTGCTATTGTGTGTTCTAGAAAGTTGTGTGGAGCAGCGGCCATGAACTGCTGGCCAGCAGAGAGCTCGCATCTAAAAAGAGAGCATGTTTACTTTGCTGGCAGCTGCTCAGTTTTTCTTTGGACTTGGCCAGTAACAGTTGAGTTTTGGGTTTCTCTTTGGACTACCTAGCTCTAAGGCGTGTGTGTGCTGAATAAAGACTACTCTTGATTCACCTATGGCGCCAAGGACCTTTCTTCCAGTTACTTAGCTCGTAGACCTGTGTGTGAAGGGTTTGTGACCCAGTCTGGACAACAGGCTTGAGGGGTCTGTGAGCTGAGATCCAGCCCTACCTCCACAATTGGTGTAGTCATTGCAGGGTTACAGGCAGGTAAAAGAGTGCTACAATTACTCTAAATTTTAAACATCAGCACAAAACCCAGGAGCCATTAAACGGTGAGTCCACCGCAGCATAATAGGTTCAGACCAAGAAAGCAAGGATACTCTCTGTAAGATCACCTTTCACAAAAAGTCCCCACTTTAATATATTAGAGGAGAAAATATTGTGATCTCCACAAATACCCAAAAGGCACTTAATGAAATAATGCACCCATTCCCCACAATGAAAACTCTTTTTTTTTTTTTTCCTTTTTGTCTTTTTTTTGTGACCGGTAACAGGATCACAACCCTCAGTGTTGCGCCCGCACCGCACTCAGCCAGTGAGCGGACCGGTCTCTATATGGGATCCGAACCCATGGAGGGAGCGCCACCGCACTCTACTGAGTGCGCCACCGGGCCGGCCCTGAAAACTCTTAATAAAGTGGACATAAAGAACAGTTCTTCATCACATTTTCAGTTGAAAGCCAGCATGGTGTTTAATGGTGAAACACTAGAAATTGCCCCAAGTCTGTAAGAAACAAGTCATGTCCTTCATCCCATTAATATTGACTATTGCTCTTGAGGCACCAGCAAATGTGATGAGGTAAGAGAAAGAAAGAAGAGGAAATGAGCAGACAGGATGCCATTCATTACAGATGAAATTGTGATACTTGGAAATCCCAACAGGATAAACTAAGCAACTGTTAGAAGCCAAGGAAAGTTAGTAGGTGGCCAGTAACAAAATTAATATTCAGAAATAGCCTTCATACGAAGAGCTACCAGCCATAACATATAATGGAAGAAAAGATCCTATTTTCAAAGACCATAGGAAGATGAAATACCCAGGAATAAACCAACATGAAAGTGAAGATCCAGAAGACCCTACCAGTCATCTCTCCCACCAAGACAGACCAACAACAAATAGGCAACTACACTTGGATGGAAATACCTGGAGGAAAGTGCTGGAGCACATTAAAGGAGTAACAGGAATACTAGTGAGCACAGAAACTTAGGATAGCCACATTAAGAATGAAAGGTAACACGTGGCCTCCACCACCCCATCCCCAGCCGGGAGCAGCAGCGAACCAGGAGGAACTTCTCCCTGTGAGGAAAAAGTAAGGAAGAGAACCTCAGCAGCCCTCATNAATAAACCAACATGAAAGTGAAGATCCAGAAGACCCTACCAGTCATCTCTCCCACCAAGACAGACCAACAACAAATAGGCAACTACACTTGGATGGAAATACCTGGAGGAAAGTGCTGGAGCACATTAAAGGAGTAACAGGAATACTAGTGAGCACAGAAACTTAGGATAGCCACATTAAGAATGAAAGGTAACACGTGGCCTCCACCACCCCATCCCCAGCCGGGAGCAGCAGCGAACCAGGAGGAACTTCTCCCTGTGAGGAAAAAGTAAGGAAGAGAACCTCAGCAGCCCTCATCAATACCTTGGACACCTATCATCCTCACCACCGGGATCCTTCTGTGGCTCACATGGCTACTGCGCCATCTTGGAACTGAAACTGCTGCTGGACTGTCTTACCCCAGTGTGAGTGACACCCTTTCATTCCAGAGATAAGCCATCACTGAACTGAATTCCCCAAGCTGAGCTGAGAGCAGCTGTTATACCCTACCCTGAGGGAATATGCAGTGGTGAAAGTGCTCCACACATCCCTTCCAGCTGCAGCAGTGCCCCTGCCCCTCAGGATGGAACTGAAGCTGAAAAACTGCACACTTCCTCTGGGGGAATTTTTAACTAACCCTCCCAGTTGCAGCTGTGTACCACCCCCTGGAACTGAGCTGAAGTGGCACATTGCCCCCTGGGAATTGCTGTCTTGGTTGAGAAGCTGCCTGGCTGAGCCAAGCAGCTGTGCATCCCAGGGCTGAGCTGACATAGTACCTCATATCCCAGGCAAGGAGCAATGGCTGAGCTCAGACACCTTGCCCTAGAAGCCAAACAGCTCTAGTACTCTACTTCCCTGGAGCTGAACTATTCCCTTAGAGACTGAGCTGCTGAGATACCTCTTCCCCCAGGCAATGAAGTCAGTGCTCTGCAGCTCCCTGCCCCTCATGGCCCAAATGACATCTGTGCCTCACCATTCTAGATTCTAGCTGCTGTTCCACCTGGCTACGTAGAATCTGAGATATTGCTGAGTCCTACTGTTCCAGGGACTGGAGTCACCATTATGAGGTGCCCTACCTCCTGGGAACCAAGTGACAAGTGAGCCCCATTTGCTCTGGTTCCTAAATTGCAGCCATACTCTGCTCCCTGGGCCCAAACTTCCAGAGCACCCCTTCTCCTGCAGAGTCAGGCCAGTGCTGTGCACAGCCCCCCAGGGTCAAAGTCATGGCTATAACACAGCCCACAGAATCTGAGCTGCCAGGGGGTCTCAGAGGCACATATCCTGGCGCTGTGGACAGTCAACACTCAACCCTGCTGTAGAAAGTGAATGTGTACCCCAAGACCTACATGCCACTATAGGATCTTGAGACACTGAACCCAGGATCGCTGCTCCACAGCTGCTCTGAGCACCTACAGCTGGAACCCAGCACCACTGCAGCTGCTTGTAGGTCAAGTCAGACCCACACCAAGAGAGATCCCCTTGACTAAGTTGCCCCATTGTGGGAAAAATGAGGATAGGAGGGCCCCAAAAGCCCTTGCCACTGAAAACCCTAACAACCTACACCGCCACCACCACTGTCACAAATTTCTACAACCTAGGGCACTGAGGCACTTATAGTTAGTGGTGATGTTGATCACAGCTGAAGAATCTGCCCGGAGACTAAACCACTCCATCTACACAAAAAGAGAATCACCAAGCCCTTTTCAACCAGCATACTAAGGCCCAACTGCAGGTGAAAGACTCTGTCTATGAAAGCCACTCTGTGAAGCTTGGAAGAGGCAATTGTTCCACCAGATGCACGGACATCAGCAGAGAGACATAAGAAATATGAAAAAGCAAGGAAATATAGCACCACCAAAGGAACACAATAATGCACCAGTGACAGATCCCAAAGGAAGGGAAATCAATGTAGTGCCAGAAAAGGAATTTAAAATGGTGATCCTAAGAAAACTCAATGAGGCTGGCCAATTAGCTCAATTGGTTATAGAGTGGTGTTATAACACCAGAGTCAAGGGTTCGGATCACTGTACCAACCAGCTACCTAAATAAAGAAAGAAAAGAAAGAAAAAGAAAAAGAAAACTCAATGAGATGCAAGAGAATGAAGATAGATAATTCAACAAAATCAGGAAAACATGACATGAATGAGAAATTTAACAAAGAGATAGATATTATCAAAAAGAACTAAACAGAAATCCTGCAGTTGAAGAATTCAATGAATGGAGTAAAAAATACAAGAGAGAGCCTCAACAACAAAATAGAGCAAGCAGAAGAAAGAATCTCTGAACTCAAAGACAGATCATTTGAAATTACCCAATCAGAGAACAGAAAATAAATAAGAATTTAAATACGTAAAGCTTATAGGAACTATGGGATACCATTAAATGAACAAATATTTGAATTATGAGCATTCCCAAAGGAGAAGAGAAGGAAAAAAGGCATCAAAAGCCTATTTAATGAAATCATAGCTGAAAACTTTCCAAGTCTTGGGAGAGATATAAATATACAGATCCAGGAATCTCAAAGGTTCCCAAATAGATTCAACCCCAAAATGTCCTCTCCAAGGCACATTATAGTCAAAATGTCAAAGACAAATAGAGAATTTTAAAAACAGCAAGGTAAAAGCATCATATAAAGGTCACATATAAAGGAATCCCCATTAGACTAACAGCAGATTTCTCAGCAGAAATCTTACAGGCCAGGAGATGATGGGATCATATATTCAAGGTGCTGAAAGAAAAAACATGCCAGCCAAGAATACTATACCCAGCAAAGTAAAAACTGAGGCAATCCATCACCACTAGACCAGCCTTATAAGAAATGCTCAAGAGAGTCCTACATCTGGAAGTGAAAAGAAGATAACCACCATCAAGAAAACACATGAAAGAATAAAATTCACTGGTAAAGCAGGTACATAAATAAGAAAGAAAAATGAATCAAACCTTATCATTACAGAAAAACACCAAACTGCAATGAGAAACAATAAAAGAGAAAAAAGAAAGAAGCGATATACAAAACAACCACAAAACTATCCACAAAATGACAGGAGCAAGTCCTCACCTATAAATAACAATCTTGAGTGTAAACAGACTAAATTCCCCAATTAAAAGATATAGACTGGCTTAATGGATAAAAAAACAAGATCCATCTATATGCACCCTGCAGGAAATTCCCTTTACCTGTAAAGACACATATAGACTGAAAATGAAGGGATGGAAAAACATATTCCAAGCAAAGACCTTGGAAGTTCATGTGCTCATTCATTCATTCATTCATTCATTCAACATGTGCTTATCTAAGACAAACAAAGGGCTTGGCTCTGTGCTAGGTACTGGGGATGTAGTGGTGAACAAAACAGAGAGAAATGATAAGTATGTGGACAGATGTATAATTACATATCGTGATGAGAATCAGAAAGAAAGTAGACAGGACAGCATGAAAGAGAATAACAATAGGGTTGTGGGGAGGACAGCTGAGGCCTGAGGAGGAGTCAGAAGCAAGTCAGAGCAAGAATGCTCCAGGAAAGGAGAGAGTAGGGACAGAGGCCATGCACCTGGAAGGAGGTGGGCATATTTAGAAAGGGGACCAAGGCCAGGTGCCAAGTGATGGAGCTGGTGATGGCAGGAACAGGTGGATCATGCAGGTCCATGAGGAGCTGGTCCCTTGAAGAGCCTGATACTGAGGGCATTGAGTAGGTGTTGCCTTATTTTAACAGGGAGGTAGAGTTCTCCCTCTAACTTCCAGCTGCTGTATGGCTTTGCCTGGGGACTTCCTACAAAGCTGCAGCAAGCCCAAACCTGCAAATGCCAAAGAATTAATACATCCAGGAGCAGCCCTCAACCAAAGACTTGTAGGGGGTTGGCTATAATACCCTGAGCCCTCACCTCCTGGTAGGCTAACTCTGAACTTGTGTTTTATACAGTTTCTCAGAATTTTCCTGTGCAATTAAGCCCCAGTCACCCACAGCAGTGACCTGCTTGGTAGCATACCCTTTATGGGCTCCTTTCCTCCTGTATCACTTTCCCACTCCCTTTCAGGCGTTTCCTGGGATCCCCTCCCAGGTAAACTACCCCCACTGGAATCCTGGTCTCAGGCTCTGCCTCTTGCCAAACCAAGACAACCACTCCACTGGGGCTTCTGTAAGGAAACTGGTTTGGAGGGGATATAAGCAGAGGCAGGAGACAAGTGAGGAGGCTGTTGTGTTAGTCCAGGTAAGAAAAGATGGTGCCTGGACTAGGATGGTGGCAGCTGAGGCTTTCCAGGGTCCCAACTTTCAGGAACACGAAGGCTCCTTCATGTGCAGAAGTCGCAGAATGGCATCTGTGAGCTAACATTACCAACTCACAGTCTGTCTGAATTCTCTCCAGCTCGCCCACCCAGCCCAGCCAACCACTCACCCTCTAAGAGGAAGAGCTGACGTGAGAGAAGGGAAGTGGAAATGTGCCGAATCCCTCAGCACTTCCGTCCCCCACACTGGCTTGTGGGGAGAAGGCCCTCTTGGGTCCAGGCACACTCCCTGGAGGTTGGATCTGGCTTACAGCAGATTGTTGGTCACAGCTCCTCCCAACCGTTGCTTGGCTGTACAGTCACTACCTTCGCTGTCCCAAGAGGAAAAGGACTTTGCAATTTTTACCAGAGTGAATGCAACTCTGGTTGCAAGTAGGCCTGGCATTAAGTGGAATAGAGTTTTTTGAGCCCCTTCATTCCCCCCAAACACACACGCTTTCTCTCTCTCTCTCTGTGCCTCTCCCTCTCCTTCTCCCTCTCCCTCTTCCTCTGCCCCTGCCCCCATACATTTTTTCCATTAGAGTAGAAGCAACTTTGGGGGGCGGTGCAGCTGGCAGGTAAGGGGATCCGAACCCTTGACCTTGATGAATTAACACAGCACACTAACCAACTCAGTCAACCAGCCAGCCTTGTAGAAGTAACTTCTTACTGATCCATTCGGAGGTAATGGGCTCTCTCTTATTCCTTCCTGTGACACAGCCTGAGTTGAAGTGAGAGGACAGCCCACTTACTATTAATACTTTATCTTTCTCAGAGAAACTAGTTTACTAATTGAGAATGCTATCCTGGCCATATTGGCCTGTCGAAATTCATCTTTGACTTATCACCATTATGAATAACAGCTTCTGCTGGTATCCCACCCGTATGCCCTTGGCACTCACTGTTCCCATACGTACTGATGGCTTTCTACAACAAGCACCTGTGGCTCTCTGCCTTAGCCCCTTTCTGGCTGCAGGAGCATGCTTGGTTGGCCAGCACATGGGGCAGGCTGCAAGTGCCAGGGAGCAGTCTCAACTAATGATGGCTGGGAGTTAGTGGGCGAATATCCCAGCTTCCTTGCCCTCTGGGTGGGACAACTCTGAGGCATCCTCTGTGTACTTCCCACAGGACCCAGCAGCACTGAGCCCCAGTTGCCCACAGCAGTGTCTGGGCACCATATGGCATGTATGTAGGTGTATGGTTTATGTGAATGGTGTACATAAGTGTGGGCATATGAGGTTCGTGTATGTGTACAATATGTGTTTTTGAGGGGTGTGTGTGATTGATTTGATTACTGTCCAACAAATATCCACTCCTCATCCCCTCCCACTCTGGGCGGTATCCTTCCCTTCCTGACACTGGGCTTGGCCACTGACTTGGCCCATGGAATATTAGCCGACATGACATAAGCAGAGTCCTTAAACGTGCTTTTATAGCTTGGTTGAGCTCGTGGGCTTCGTCCATTCCCCATGAGAAGAATTTGCCCCAGGTGGTGCTGCCCTTTAAGCCTGGGCCCCAGAATGAGAAAAGAGGAGCAGACCTGAACCCAACCCACAGTTCAGAGCCAGGTTCAGTTGAGCCCAACTGACAAAGAGCTGGTGTTTTAAGCCATTGAGTTTGGGGAGTTTTGTTACACAGCGTTATTTCAGCAATCACTAACTAATGCAGAGTGGTATGTGGGATTTGTGAAGCACAGGTATGATTTATGGGGGGTATAGGAGATGTATATGTGTGCAGTGCTTGTGTGTTTTGTGTCTGGGTAAATGGTATGTTGTGATACGCAGACACAAAAATACAAAGATTTATATAAGATAAAACCAAACAAATGAGCAAGCGTACCTATCCCAGAGTGGGCTATATGCCAAGTTTGTACCCAGCCCCCAGTCAGAAAGTACCTCGGGTTCCTGTGCAGGGAAACCCACATTCTGCAGGCCTTCCTCTCTTCAACTTGCCAGTGGTTTCTAGGAAGGAGCGCCAGCCAGACAGGGGTGTTTGACTTGACTGGTGTTCAGCAAACCAGGAAAGAGATGGCACAACCCCAGCCAAGTTGTGTCTGACCACACAACCAACCTGTGTGTGCCTTGGCTGCAGAGACTTTGGTCCCCACAGCAGGGCTTGGCAGCCAAGGAAGAGTCCCACACTGCAAGCCCAGGAGATGAACAGAGGGGCTCTGTGTGGAGCAGAAAGCGGCTGTGAGCACAACAGCTGGACTGGAGCTTTGCAAGAAGTCCTGCCTCAGACCTCAAGACCCCGAGGCACCCCTGCAAGCACCCATCTTCCTGCCCTCATTCATGGCCAGCTGAATTGTGAGTCTCTGAGTAAAAGAGTAAGCTTTGGAGTCAGACTACCCAGGCTGTGTCTCAGTCCACCAGCTGTGTGACCTTGAGCAAGTAATTTAACCTCTCTGGGCCTCAATTTCTAAACTTTAAAATAGGGGTAAGTATATCTCACTCTTAAGGTTGCCATGAGGACTGGATGAGTTAATTCCTGTAAAGGGGTAGAGACAGTGCCTATTTATTATTGAGTTTGTGCCACCTTCCAGGCATTGTATTAAGTACATTACAGGAATGATCTCACATGCAGAAAACATGCAAGGCCAGTGTTATCATTTGACATAGGCCAGGTTCCCTCAGGGAAAGACCTTGAGACAAGGATTCAAGTGAAAGCAGTTTATCTGAGCTAACTACAAGAAACATAAGTAAGGAGTAGGGAAATGAGACCGGAAAGGCCAGCAAGTAGCACTGTGGATAACTGGACTTCGATCCTGTTAGGGAACTCTGGGAGATGTGTAGAACACGCACATGGGGCATTTACACAGCCACTCCCATCAGTCATGGCTGAGGGCTCCTCCCAGAGGTAGCATGATCAACCTGCTTTGTTTGCCTACCCTGTCCCAGTTTTTTGATCTGGGAAGCCTCTTTTTCCCAACCTGGATGGTTGGTCACACTACCTGGAGGGTGTTAATTCCCCAGCACTTCCAGCATGTTGCGCAGGGCAGAGCAGGCTCCAGGGCCCAAAGCAAGCCCGCAGATGCAGGTGTGGGCAATTAGGAGCTACCATGTACTAAAAAGGTCAAGCCCAAAGGGATGAGATTGGGACACCCAATCCCATTTTAGAGGTGAAAAAGTATAGCTGAGAGGCTAAATGACCTGCTCAGTGCCATACAGCTGGAAGTGGCCTGGGGGTGGGCGTTCAAACCCAGGTCTGTCTGATGCCATGCTCTCGACCACCAGTCTCCATGGCTCCTCCTTCCACAACACAGCCGTGGTGACATAGACAGGAGGAGGTGGGAGGGCTGCAGGAGATCAGATCGTCCAGTGACTGGAAACAGACAAACTGCAGGCAGACAGGTAACATTCAAGGGGCAGGGCAGGAGAGCGGAGTAGGTAGGTGATGGCCAATAAGGAGGTGGGCCTATGGCAGCCTCTAAAGGGGACAGCGGCCACTCAGCTAAGGCTGACTATCGCTGTGTGGGAATGAACCCCAGTGTTACTAAACCATGAGGTTTTTCAAAGGAAGCTGAATTTTATGGGAAATTTCCAAAACATCACACATCATCTAAAAATTTTCTAAAATACATTAGGAACCAACTTCATGTGGACCAAATACAGCATATCAGCCCCTGGCTGCCTGATCGTGACCCTGAATCTGGTCCTGTGGCCTGTCCACTGACCTCTGTAGGTGAACCTTCAATAGGGTTGAAAGAAAAGAAGTAGGGTATAAGAAAGCGTTGACCTCTTTCTTCAGTAGGGGTCCCTACAGAAATGGGGACTGGCTCAGTGTGCCTTTAGTACACACATCCACCCTCCCTGAGCTTCACTCATCTTTTGTCTTTACTTCTTTCTGGTCATGTTTCCATGCGTGTGTGTGCACCGTTGACATCCAGCTCACAGGCACGGGAAGACCCATACTGGTTATTAACAGGACAGTTAGTAAACAGCTGATGCCTGCGGTCCCCCTCTTAGTCCCTGTCCCTGACAGCCCAACCCCTTCCTCAGGACCCTCACACATTCGCTCCATCCAGCAACTCCAGGATTAACTCTTGGCTTGGCAGAGACCTCAGCAGGCCCTGTGGCCAGAGCTCCTTCTCACTCTTTAGTGCCCAGGCCAGACCAGCATCATCCCTGTGTCTCTCCTCCTCTCCTATTCTCTCTGTCTCTCTCCATCTCTCATTTTCTTTTTTGAATTATATAACCATTTTGAATCCTTGTTGATTCCAAGATATGAAGTTATAAACAGTGGCGTGCTGGTAAATGTTTAATAACCAGCTCTCCAAGAGTAGAGGGGAGTCCTGATTTGTAATATTTGTTGATTTCCATGGTGTAAATATTTGGACTCTGACCAATTTCAAGCTACCAACATAACTGGATGTGGAGTTGGCAAGAGACAGGAAGTAGCGCACCATTATGTAGTATTCACTCTATAGCACAGACAATAGTAAAACTTAGTAAAATAATTAGAAAGTAATCATTTCTTAGTATTTATTATCTTTGTTTCTAATATCATTTATTATTGTTCATATAATTTATTTTTTAATAATGCCTGTGTTTCACAACCAGGTCACAAAATTTCTGAAAATTTTAGCAATCAGCTCTTGTAAGCTGATATGAGCCAGCTCCAGCACACCACCTGATAAATAAACATTGGCAGAAAAGTTGCAGAAGCAGGTGCTTGGTGGCCAAAAGATCAGGATTGAGGGGAGAGTCCCCATCCAACCTCAGGTGAGCAATTCAGGCCTCCCCACCTTGAATCCCCTGACTCTGCAGCTCTCTACCCCCCCACCTGACCCCACCTACCTGCAGCAGGAAGTCAAAGAGTGCCAGGCGTGCCCATTCGGCGTGTTGGATGCCCAGGCACAGGGCCTGGCCTGGCCAGTGGCAGCCGCGTGCCAGCAGGGCCTGGTACTGCAGCCAGCCCAAGGCCAGAGAGTTCTGGTCCTCCTCTGGGTCACCCAGGTGCTGCACATCGGGTGCCCACCAGATGACGGGCCTTGTGCCACCGTCCGTGTAGCGGTAGGGCAGCACGGGGCTGTGGAAGCGCCGGGCCACAGCAGGTAGGCTCCTGCGCAGCCCCAGTACACGGTCCAGGTGGAAGGATAGGACCTCAGGCAGGTCCCCAGGCCTCTTGATCAGGCCACAGAGCCCCTGGGAGCAGAGTTGGCTGAGCCTGGGAGGTGATACATCCTGAAGGGCACTCTCAGTGGAGAACCCCACCTGCAGCACCTGCCCATGAGCGGGGACCCTGGCTTTGCCCACCACCTCTCCCTGGGCCAATAGCTGGAGGGTCTGCACATCGTGTTCTGTGAGCCATGGGGGAACCTGCCCACTAGTGCTCGAGCTCGTCAACAGCCCAGGGGTCTCAATGTCATCACACCATATGGATCCTTGCAACTCCCCAACAGAGTCAGGCCACTGATGAGCCCCTGAAGCCAGGGTGGGATCCTCTGCTTGTTGCCCACCAGTCAAGGCTCTCTTCTCAGCTCCCGGCAGATCCCTGCCTTCTGCTGGATGGAGTTGGAGGGTCGGCCCAGAAGTAGCTCTCCAATCCCGTAAAGCTGCTATGTGGCTCCCCATGAGAGGGTCAACTAGGGTGCCCATCTCCCTCTGTGTCTCTTGGATGGGGCTGCCATGCCAGGGGTGGCCCAGGGCTCTGGCTCCTGGATTTCTGATCTCATCCTCCCTCAGGAGCATAAGATGCTGGGTATTGAGTCTCGGATATCCTGCCGAAGTAATATCCCTCTTGACCTGCCTTGGATGCCTGCTGTCCCCTCCCAGGGACTGCCTGCTTCTGTCCACTTGCCCTCTGTGGCCTTGCTCCTCAGCACAGACCAAGACAGCATTGCTGGGTGAAGCCCGGCCTCTCCAGAAGCCCAAGTTTCTAGCCCGCTGCCTCCGGCTGGAGCTCAGAACCTGCTGGATATGAGGGGCAGGGGTTCCAGTTACCCCCTGAGACTCCATGGGATCAGGGTCTGGGCCAGCAGCTGGACGCTGTGGAGGTAAATGGGTGACAGCCACCGCAGACAGGGTCATCAAGAGGCAGAATGCCATCACTGACCGCCTCTTGCCACGCAGTCTTCTCCAGAGCCAAGATGCCTGGGAGACGGGATAGAAAAAGAAAGCTTGAGACCTGAGAAAGACATCAGCCTCAGCCCACAACACAATGGGCCCAGTGACCGGAGGAGCACCCTAGGCATGGGAGGGTGGATAGTGCAGCCCAGGCAGCAAGAAGGCTTTTCCTCTCTCAAGGGAGGAGCTGCCTTGGAGAGAGGAAAAGCACCCTTCACAGCGCAGCTGCTTTGCCTTCTGGGGCCGCCCTTGCTGAGGCCACAGACACCCTCAGCTTCTCCCCTACTCTCCCCTTTGAATAAGCCGGCGTTGCGATACTGGTTACCAGGCTTCATGTGTCTCTTTCCACATCTGCCCTGACCACCACGCGATCCGTAGGCCCACTCTCGCAGACATCTAGTTGCCCCACACATATGCCCTTTCCCTTTCCAGGGCATATGGCTGCCCAGTTAAAGATGACTTTGCCCAGCACCCTGTGTAGCCAGACGTGGCCATGTGACTAAGCCCTTGCCTACGGCATGAGAGTCGACTACTCCTGCCTGCCCCACTTGCTTAAAAGGAATTTGGCTATGCTGGACTTTCCCTCTTCCCCTTTCCTGCAGGTTGGCACATGGACGTGACAGCACCAGCTCTGTTCATGTTATCAAGGACACCCCCAAGGGGCAATGACTTTTGATAGAGTTTGGATGTGTTGTCCCCCACAAACTCATGTGGAAATCTGACCCCCAATGTGGCAGTGCTGGAAGCTGTTTGAGTCATGGGGGTGGATCCCTCATGATGGATTAATGCTGTATCTGGGGGTGGGGGTCCTGACTGAGACCTCACTCTATTAGTTCCCATGAGAGCTGTCTGTATAAAAGACTCTAGTACCTCCCCTCTCTCTCTCTCTCTTTCTTCCTCCCTGGGCTTCTGGAGAGACTGCGCTTCACCCAGCAATGCCATGTGATCTGCTTGTACCCACCAGCTACCTGCCACTTTCCGCCATGAGCAGAAGCAGCCTGAGGCTGACGCCAGATGCAGCTGTCCCAGAATCGTAAGCCAAATAAACCTCTGTTCTCTATAAATTACCCAGTCTCAAGTATTTCTGTTATAGCAACACAAACGGGCTAATACACTTTTCTACATCTGGTCCCTGGACCAGCAGCATCAGTATCACCTGGGAGCTTGTCAGAAATGTACATTCTCAGGCCCCCACCCCAGAACTACTAAATCAGAAACGGGCCCAGGACCTGTGTTTCCATAAACTCTCCCGGTGATTCTAACACTGGCTCAAGCTTGAGAGCCACTGCTCTAGGACATCGTGGAACCACACAAAGGAAGGAGAGTGGCTGCCTGCACAGTCACATGGGACCAGAGCTGCCGGGGGCTGTTTGAGCCACTGCATTCTGGAGTCTCTGCACCTGTGAACATTTATGCTAATGATAAACCTATCAGCATAGCACTGGACACAATAAGAACCAGCAGACATGTGACTGATGGGATGAGTGAAAAGTAGTCCACATCTCAAAAACTCTCCCCAAATTAACTTTACTTACTGAAGTTGCCCGATGTTTCTCAGAGATTTGATACCATGTGCAGTGTGAGGCAAGTTGCTGGAATGCATAGAAAAGGCACATAGGTAGACAGAAGTTTAGAAGATCTCCCATATCAAGGAAACCAGGCCAACAAAACAAATCAGATGCCATTTTTGTCATCAAGCATGTGCTTGCTCTTCTGAAAAGTCCCCTTGTGGATGACAAAAGGGGATTGACCAGGATCAGTTCTGTGGTGGACGTCTGTGGGTAAGGTCCAGCATCAACAGCCCTCCGGTTTCCCTCAAAAGTGCCACCTCTATCCCCCACAATCCACTCCAGCTGCCATATTTGTCCAGGCACCCTGACCCCTGACCAAAGCTGATGGGGCTGTCCTGGACCCTGACCCACACTGGGCCAACAAATCCTCAACCCCCACCCTGGCCCTGGGAACAAGGGTTGACTTGTTTTGCTCTTGAACTAGAGAGCAGGGGCCCATGGCCACCAGCTAAAGATTTCGGCAGTGAGACATGTTCTGTTGAGAGCTGGTCTGCAGGGAGAGAAGGAAATAGTCCCACAGACAAGCCAGAGACGGAAACAGGAGGGAGTGCCTGGCCTGTCTTCCTGAAGCTGCTGATTCCAGTTCTGAGTCTGGCCCAGGGGCAGCTGCAGCCATTACCTGGGCTCTGTGGGACTCTGCAGGACCCGCGTAAACCCACTCTCCCTCTACACTTCAGTAGATGATGGGCGCTCTTGCTACATGCAGCCAAAAAGGCCTTATTAAGATCACTTCTGAATGTCCTACCCTCTGCAATTGAAAGAGCCTCCTTCCCTCCCTCTGTCCGCATCAGGCCCTCTCCTTCCTTCCAACCATGTGGCCTGGAGGAACAGCCCCCTCATATATTTTCTCATTTGCCTGTGTTTTCAGTCCCTTTCTGAGCCAGTGGCAGTTTCTCCAGGAACCAAACACATTTCTCTTCCCAGAACACTGAACATCAGAAGATAATCAAAAGGAAGCAGGAAATCCCAGTTACAGCGCTGCCTCAAAAAAATCCCCACGGTTGCCTCCTTCCTCCAGTTCCTCCACACTGGTTTGTCCCTTTCCAGCCTCTCCTGCTTCTGGAACTGGGACCATCATCTCTCTTAGTGCCTCTGTGCCCAGTGCACCAATGTCTCTTGGCCTGTGTGACGTGGTAGGAGCACTGCACAAGGGGTCAGTGGACTGTAGTCTGTGACTGCCTTCCTCATCTACAAGGGATTGGGTTGGACAAAATGACTTTTAAGGTCTCACTTCCCCCAATATCCAGTGATTCTAGCTCTTGGTGAACAGTTGGAGGGGGACTGACCCACCTGTGTGCTCTCCTGGACCTCCTTCTGCCCCACCACTCATGACAAGCATCCACAGCACAGCCACACTGGACGAGAAGAGCTCCCACACCACCAGCACCCCATAAGGCCATGTGGGTCCTTGCGGGTAGCTCTCGGAAAAGAGGAGTTGAAATGAGGGAGGTTTTCTGCCACTGCCCAGTCACCCCCAGGAGACCCAACCATTTCCCCTGCTTGGGGAGACCCAGGGTAGGGACCCATGAGCTGAATATGTAGTAGGGAAATTAGGTGAGGGCAGGTTTCTGATTCCTCCCATGCTAGCCAGGTCTTCCCGGACCACAGGGTAGGGAGACAAAGCCTGCAGCATATTTTCCTTATAAATTGTGTGGTTCCCTAGACAACTTGTGCTCCCCAAACCTGGATTTCATCTGGAATCTCTCTTGCTTACTGGAAATGAGCTGAAGAAATGGTTTTCAGACTTGCTCATGGGGTTCCTTCATGGTCTACCATGGGGCAGGGGTTTAGGAGAGGACTTTGTGTTCTCTGCCCCTCCCCCCCAACACACTTCCACCAAAATAGTTCTGTATTCTTTCACTAGGGTGTGTTTAGCCCATTTACATTATTTAATATGCCTTACATGTTTAGTCCTAGTTCTGTCATAATCTTTTATGGCATATTTTCTGTATTTATAATTTTTGAAGTCTTTCACCCTGTTTTCTGTTGCCTTTACTTTGTCTCGTGGTGTATATTTCTTTTTTCTTTTTCTTTTTTGGTGGCTGGCTGGTATGGGGATCTGAACCCTCGACCTTGGTGCGACACGGCAGAGCTCTAACCAACTGAGATAACTGGCCAGCCCATGGTGGTGTATATTTATTGTAATATTTAGAAATTTTGATTTGGGTCCTCATGATTACCTTTATTATCTTATGCCCTTAGTCGTGTGGCTCTTTAAACTGTGACTTTTAATTCCCTAGTAAGAGAAATAATAAAATTTGTGTATTTCCTCTTCCCCCCAGACACTACCTTGCCTCTACCACTCAATTTTCATCACTAGCATTACCTTTTTTAATGTTCACCTTTGTACAATTAAATGTTTACATTTCTACTATATTTGCCAGCTTTAAATGATATTTTTTGGTTCCCTGCTCTTATTAATAAAGTAAACAGCATATTTAGTCTTTCTCTCACTTTTTCCTTCATTTACCTTCCAATTTTTTATTTGTGTCATTTCTACTCAGTTAGAAGATGAAGCATGGGCATTCTGTCCCATCACCCTCATACCCACATTTGTCAGGTCTCTATTTTTCTTAGTTATTTATCTAAATATATTCTTCGCCTATTCCTGTCCCTTTTGCCCTAGTTTCCCATTATTTCTTGATTGACCGAAGTTCACATGAAAACAATATTCTCTGAGTTCTTGCATGTTCGAAATGTTTTTCTAGAGCATTCATACCTGAAGGAAGGTTTGACAAGATATAAAATACTCCCAGTTTCTATCTTTGAATAGCTGTGGGTCCTGCTCCACTGTCCTCTAACATTGAATGTTGCGGTGGAGAAATCTAAGCTTAGGCTGATTTTTTTACCTTGCCCGGCTACCCTAAGGATTCTTTCTTCTTTGAAGTCTAGTAATGTTTCTAGAATATATCTCTGTTGACTGTTCCATGTCAAGTTTTCTTGGCATGCAGTATGCCCTACTAAAAAAGGTAGATATATGTCTTTTATTTCGTTGGAGTTTTCTTGAACTAAATTTGAAATATTTGTTTCATTCCATAATTTTAATTTTGTTTTCTTCTTTAGGTTCTTCAATTATGTATGTGTTGGGTCTCCTTTATTTGCCTTTTATATCTTTCATCTTCTCTTTAATCCTTTCTAACTATTTTCATTTCATTTTGTTCACTTATTTATATACTCTATTTGGCTTATTTTGTTTTATCTAATACTTACATTTATTCACCCTTTCTGCTAATTTCTACTTTTTTCTCTATTTCTTTCTAGCTCATATTTTACTTCTCACAATCTTATCATTTTTTCTAGAGTTCTTGCATTTCTGTTCTGTGTTATTCCTTCATAGAGGGTATTTTTTCATTAAAAATTCATAGTGAGTGAAATGATTGCTCAAAATTTTCACTTGTTTCAGGGTAATATTTTCATGATACTGGCCCTCACCTGTTAATAAACTTTGCTTTCCTTTGTCTCCTTTTTTCTTAGAGTGTCTCTGTATGGCTGCTAACTCTTTATTGTATGAGTTTGACCAGTCAATTAAAAGAGGTTCCTACAGAGGGGCCCAGGTAGAATTTGAAATCAGCTGGCTTTTTGATGTGATAATCTTTTCTCCTTACCTACTATGCAGCCAGGCTGCTTTCTGCAAATATGTCTTATTAGCATGGTTCTTTATGTATCACAGTCTCTTCTGCTTTTCTAATAGTCCAGTTGGGGCTTCTCGGCCACTAAACTAACCCCTCCCCTATTCCACACCCTCTTTTGCAGACAAAGAGAGATGAAGATTCTGCTCCTCAAGGTGTGTTACTCATCTTCAGGTATATTTCATCTGTGCTTTCTGAGATCTGCCACACTGGGCTCTCTCCTCCTCTCTTTCTAACCTATTCCACCACTGCTCCTGCATGAAACTGGTTTCTTTTTACACTGCTCCCAAGTATTTTGATGTGTGCCTCCTGATTTAGCTGAAAAAGAAATTTGCATTTTTGTCTTCCATTCTCTGTTGCTTTCAGATGGTTTCCAGGACAAGGGGAGAACGCAGAGTTTATGCAGCCATATTCATACCAGCAGTCCTCGGTGGCACATTTTTAAGAAGAAAGGAGCATGCCCTAACATAATGCAATAACTAGACCAACCCACAGAGCAACCAGCTTTTTCTAACTTCCGTGCTCAAGAGGCACAGCATCCAAACAGCTCTGGGAATTCCAAGAATTTTGCTTCCTCTACACATTTCTGTGAGATTGACTCACCAGCTTTGTGTGAATCGAGTGCAGCCTCCAGGTGAGACCACTCTTGAAGCCCTTTGAAAAGTGTCCTGGAGCAGGAAGTAAGGTGGCCCACCTATCACAGAGTTCTAGGAGTCAAGGAGAGGGGAAGGGACCACTAGGTCGCCTATAAGTTCTCCACTTTATAATTTACTCGTCATCTCACTCCCCTCTCCCAAACAAGCCCCTCATCACAGAGTTCTAGGAGTCAAGGAGAGGGGAAGGGACCACTAGGTCGCCTATAAGTTCTCCAGTTTATAATTTACTCGCCATCTCACTCCCCTCTCCCAAACAAGCCCCTCATTCTGTTTCCAATCTGGCTAACCCAGATACCCAAGCCAGAAACAACAGAAATCTAGTCTCTCACAGCTCTGGAGGCCAGAAGTTCCACATCAGTTTCACTGAGTCAAAATCAAGGTGTCGGCAGAGCTGTGCTTCCTCCGGAGGCTCAGGGGAGAATCCATTCCTTGCCTCTTCCAGCTCCTGGTGGAGTCACATCACTCCAATCCCTGTCTCCTCTTCTGTCTGTCTCAAATCTCCCTCTGCCTTCCTCTTATAAGAGCACATGTGAGGGCACTTAGGGCCCACCTGGATAGTCTGGGATAGGCTCCCCATGTCAAGATTCTTATTCAGATCTGCAAATATCCTTTGTTTCAAATTAGGTAACATGCACAGGTTTCAGGGATTAGGATGTGGATATTATTCGGGAGCCTACTACACATGGTAATTACTTTTAGCATAAAGGTTATGACTGTTCCACAACTTGCTTTGGTTGACGTAACAATATGCCCTGAAGCTTTTTCCATATCTGTCCATATAGAGTCACTCCACTCTTCTTAACTGCTGCATAATCTCACAGTTGGGGGTGTGTCATAACTCCTGTACCCATTCCTCAACAGAAAACTATTTACATAGTTTCCAATTTTTTATTATAATAGACTATGCTTCACTGAACTTCCAATACATGTGTCTCTGGGGAACAATCTGAGGATTTCTACAGAGGAGACACCAACAGAGGATGTTGTTGGTCTCACTCCCTACTGCCCTTAACGTTTCACTGTATAGCGGTTACTATCTCCTTTAATCCTCACAACAACCCAGTGAGATAGGAACTCTATAACTGTAATTATAGAATTCCTGTTTTATAGCTGAAGAAACAGAGAGGTCCAGAGTGCTAACGTTTGCCCAGGGCCATATAGCTGGCAAGAATATCAACATTTTAAATAAACAGTAAATGGGAAATGGCCACGAACAAGTTTGTTTTCATTTTTTTTTCATCTAAAATGAAAAATGTGTTTTCCAGCTGAATTCATAATCTGTATTCTCAAAGTATTGGACACCACTAGGAAAAAATTAATCATCTTTTAAAAATGCTTCAAGAAGACAGAATGTTTTGGTCCTTCTCTCAGTCTTCCTTGGCTTCAGAAAACCTGGGGAAAGTTGGCAGCTGTGCAGAGAGAAAGGTTCAAAACGGCCATGAGCAGATGTCCCAGGCAGGGCCACCCAAGGAAAGCGTTGGGAAAAGAAAAACAGCTTTGATCAAACTGTAAAGTATCCTCTGAAGAGAAATATTCAGCTGAATAATAAAGAGCATATTAGAGAAAAAAGAGGGGGATGATGCATAAAATACTAGAAAGTTTGCTGGTGGGACCCGAACTGACCCCGTCACTGCTCACTTGCCAGCTAAGGCTGCCCTGCCCCCTCCCCCCGAGCCTCTCCCTCCAAAATACACACACTGTCTTGCCGGCCCTGCACTGGTCACGGCAGGAGGGGACGAGAAGTGGCATGACCTGCACTGTCTGCTTCTACAGCTGCTCCATCTCTCCTTCCCGCTCAGATCCCCACCTCCCACCCCTTCCCCAAGACTCCCTTGAATTCCTCAGAGAAGATGCCCACTGGCCCGGCAGCCACATCCCCCCACTGCTGCAGAGGAGGAGGAATGAAAAAAAGGAGTAGCCAGAAAAACAGACGGTGCAGGCTTTGGGAAAGACACCGCTGAGTTCGGCCGTGCTCCTGCCCGCTCACGCTGCATGACAGTGGGCGAGTCGCACAATCTCTCTGCAGTTTCCTCAGTTATAAGATGGGGAGAAGGGGATAAAGTCTCCCTCCAAGGGGTGGTGTGGGAGATAAATGTTTCAAAGCATGTGAAGGGCCCACTCCACACTCGGGTACATTTACACGGGGGATCAGGGTTTTTCTCCCCCTACTTTCTGGACACCCTCTATCTTTCTGGGATCTAAAAAATACCAACTCCTTTTTCTGGGTTTGGCACATTGTAAAGTCAGAGTAAAATATGGAGATATTTGGGATCACAACTCAAGGTAGAGGCAGGAGGGGAAGCCCTCTCATCATAAAATCACAAGGGTAAGCCAGGGGGAGGCCACCTTGGCAGTGAGAAAGGCCTCACTGTTGTGCAGAGGCTCCATCCAAAGATAACCAGGACGGAACAGGAAGGAATCACTGACTTAAAAGCATGTGGGAAAGTGAGGAGATAAAGGGTAGGAGATGGAGGGACTAAAAGGAGAAGACTGAGATTCTGACAAGAGTGGGGTTTGGGCCCCCTCACAGCTGTGGGAAGGGAGGCCAGGACGGCAGTGATCCAAAGAGCCCGGCCCACTGAGAAGCCGGGGCTGTGCTGGGCAGGGGCAGGGCCACCACCAGACTCCCTGCCACTGCCTCCACGAGCATGGAGTGGGGCAGTGGTCGTCGATGGCATCACTTGTCCCCGATTCTCCCCTCCTCCCCACCTCACCATGGTTCAGCTGCAGACGGAGCATACATCCCTGTCTACTCTCTTCAGCCTTGGCCATGGACGTGCTTTTGCCAATGGGATGTGAGCAGACATAACTCATGCCACGTCCTATTGGAGGCTTTAACGTGCTTGTGTGGTTTGGCTTGCCTCCGTGCAAACCTGTCCTCACATAAGAGAAGCGTGCCCCAGATGAGGCACCTGTAACAGACCTGAACCCAACCCCCAGCCTGGAGCCGACCCGGCATGTCCGCTGGGCCCAGCCTACCCCCAGCCCTGCAGCCAAGATATACGTGTATGTTGTTAAAGCCATCGAGCTTGTGAGGTTGTTTCTCATGCAGCATTATCATAGCAAAGCACAACCAGTACAGATCTTTCGGCAGTGTCTGTTGGGCTCCATGTGTGTACTTGGTCGGGCAACAGTAAGGCACTTTCGTACTAAAGCAGAGCAGCCCTCCCTTGACTAATAAGTGTGTGGTGCTGTCTCTACAAATGGGGCTCAGGCTGCGATGAGGATGACAGCGTAACCTGGTTGCAGATATATCCTCTGAGTCAGCTTCCCCCCGTAAGACAGGCAGGTGGCATGGAGGGAGGCTTCTGTAGAATGGAAACCAGAGAGGTCTTTTGAGAAGGACTTTTTTGAAAAATTTCAACACAAGCTGGTTGCCTTCACATAGAGACAGTTTAGAAACAGGGACACTTGAGAGAAAGGCTTAGATTATAGCTTGTACCATAATAGCCAGCAGGAGGGTCACAGGGAAAGGAATGCTCTTCTACTTTGGAAAATCCAGTCAGGAATGTGTCTCAAATTTTGGCACTAGGTCTCCATTCCCCAGACTGCCTCTATACCTGCCTGCTCCAAATCTGACAGCCCCGTGCTTCACAAATATGATTCCCATCGGCTGGCTGCACAGGGAGCAGGTGGCAGGGACAGAGGCAAACTCATCTTTCCTCAACCACCAGACATCAAAAAAAGATGACAACCTGGTCCTCCACCAAACTGCCATGGAAGAAGAGATTACATGCTGGGCAGGGAAGATGAAGAGAAGACAGAGAGAGTTCACGTTCCTCTTCCCACCAAAGCCGATAAAACCATAAAGCACTTGTAAAGTGCTTTACTTTACTTGTAAAGTGGCAGAAGGGGCAGAGGGAAGCCATGTGATGGAGTGAGCATGTGTGTGTGCACATGTGTGTGTGCATGCGTGCATGCATGTGTGTGTTTAATAAAAATCGAGCTTGGCGCTGGCCAGTTAGCTCAGCTGGTTGGAGTGCAGCCTTGTAATACCAAGGTCACGGGTTCAGATCCCCAAACCGGCCAGCCACCACAAAAAAAAAAAAGAATTGAGTTTGGCTCTGGCTCCCGAGTCACCACTGAAGGTGTGACAACCCCTTAGGTTCTGTCCCCCTGATCTTTGCCCGCTTCTAAACAGCCCCTGCTGACTGATCACTGATTCATCGCTACCCAGACTCTGAGTGAGACTGGCAATGAAGGTGTGACAACCCCTTAGGTTCTGTCCCCCTGATCTTTGCCCGCTTCTAAACAGCCCCCGCTGACTGATCACTGATTCATCGCTACCCAGACTCTGAGTGAGACTGGCAGAGATTTTGGAATTTGAAGTTTCTGTTCCATTTTTTAAAGTTCAGTTAAAGAAATGTCATAACAAAAGTATGGCTGGGGTGAGAGGGAGTACATGAGCAGATATTCAGAGGGCAGGATTAAAACCACATGTCATAGTCCTGTGAGTAACTCTGCAGGCTAGACCTGGTTAAACTGCTTCCCTCAGCTTCCCAGAGTTAGGGTCTGGCAGGGGAGCTGGATTGGCACAGCCATCCTCCGGGGCAAAGGTGGCAGTCACAGTCCATTAGAGCCTCCAGGCACACTGTGTCCCTCTCCCTATCAGATCTGCTGGGTCCTGGGAGGCTGGAGCTGTTTATCCCACTGTGGGCAGAATCCCAGGCTGACCTGTCTCCAAAGCCACCACCCAGCCAGGCTCTCTTGCTCAGCCCCATTGGAGGGTTGTGATTTTCCTTCCACATCAGCAACTTCAAGACAAGAAACAATTTTGCCCCTATAATCTCTCGTCCAGCCAATTTTCAGGAAAAAGAAAGAAAACCAAAGGGATAATAACTTACACTTATTCAGCATTCACTATGAGCCTGGGACTCTTTGAAGAACTTGACTTATATTAACTCATTTAATCCTCATGCCAGTCTTATGAGGTAGGTACTAGTGTTATTTTCCCATTCTACAGGTGAGGAAAACAAGGCACAGAGAATCGGAGAGGCCCAGGCTCACACAGCTAGCGAGGGCAGCACCAGGGCGTGGACCAGGCAGTCTGGCTCCAGGGCCAGCTGAGTAATTGCTGTGCTACCCTGGAAAGGACCGCCACCCAAAGCCCCCTGCTTCTGCCCTGCACTGAGTGCTAGGGGGTGGGTCCTTCTCTCAAAAGAGGCTAATCTCTTTGGAAGTGGTCAGTTCATCTGTAAAATGAGCTCGAAAGACATCAAAGGTGGGTGGCAACCTTTTTGCATGGGGGCAAATTAATTGAGGAAAAGTAAAAATGTTTTCAGGCTACATGTTTTTCATTCAAAATGAAAATAGCTTTATTATGTCTCTTGTCCTACTTGATAAAGAGAAGAATATCAGTGAAAAAATGCCACCATTTGACGCACTCCAATCTGGGCATATTTGAGAGGTAGCTTCAGATGCAGCATTCCAATAACCTGCTATCTCCAGATGAGATCTAGGGCAGTGGAGGACACTGGGAAAGGCATGGGACGTCAGGCACTTCTGAGACCCTCAGTGCATCAGTGGAAATCCAGGACACCCCGGGGCAGAAGGCAGGCAGCTTCCTCCAAAGGGACAGTGTAGGGCTGAGGTCGCCCCCCAGACAAATTCTGCCATACCACAACTTCATCCTTTCATTCTGACCACCCCCCCGAGCCAAGCACTGGACCAGGAAAAAGGGACACCAGTGTGAAGAAGGCTTGGCCCCTGCCTTCAAGCAACACACTGTCTCATAGTAGAAACATGAAGGACACAATCCTTTCCCCATGCCAGTTCTGCTCACCCCAAATCCTCCCACAAGACTGGCCTTGCCTACGTTCGGGCATTCACCTTCCCAAGCTTGAGGGGAGGGGTTGGCAGAGCACAGAAAGCTGGGAGCAGAGCTGGTGCTGCTACATGAGGTCCCACCGACATCCAATAACATCGCATATTTATTTAAAGTTTTTCACTGTTATGGCTAGAAGGGTGCTGCCTGCAGATATTCTCAGAACAGCCCTGGCAGGTAGGAAAGAATTCTCGTCATGCCCGTTTGATGGGTGAGGAATTCGAGGCTCGGAGACCTAGTCATTTGCACAAGGTGACACGTCAACTAAATAGGAGAGCTGGGGTTCCACCTTGGGTCCTCAACCCTCAGAGATCAATCCTTTCCCAGCACACAGCAGCCAGTTCTGGGCCTGGGGACTTGGGGGAACATGGGAAAGGATTAGCTCACACCCACCAGGGCTCATCCAGAAGCATTTCCAGTGCTCCCAGCTGACATGGGGAAAGCAGTGCTGGCAGAAGGCTTTAGGATACCTGAGAAAACCTGCATCTGTCTCTTCATTCCATGAGCTGGGAACCTGGCACCAGCTGAGACACAGGACAAATACTTACAAACACCTACTTTGGAAAGGCAGTATCTGGAAGGATGTGCTGAAGGACACATAGGAGCTGGGCTATCTAGGTCCAAATCCCAGCTCTGTGGCTAACGAGCGTGTCACTTAACATCAGTTTCCTACCTCAAAGAGATGGTTCCTACCTCAAAGAGTTGCTGTGAGGATTTAGTGAGTTTTAACATATGTATAAAGTGGTAAGAACAGGGTCTTGCATATATTTTTATAGTTATTACTTAGTATTATCATTAAATCACACGAATATTAAATCCCTGTGGTACTCCGTGGCTCCAGCACTTCCTTTAAGTGACTATCCTGTGCCTCACTCTCTCCATCTGTGAATGGGCTGGTAACAGGGTCACATCACTCTGAGAACCAGTAAACCATCGTTGAGAGGAAAAGGCATCAGGACATCTCAGGGACTGATTCTAAGGTACCTCCCAGGAGATACCACTTGCTCAAGAGACCAAAAGAGCAACCTGTGGCTCCTCTCTCTGCAGCCCAGTGCAGCAGGCTTCTGCACATCTGTAAACACCTATGGAGCCCTTGAGAGGGTTACAGTATTCCTGGGAGATGCCGGTTGGCAGGAAAGCAGGGCTCAGACATGAAATGCCTGGAAGATTGGACCTCGGGAAGGTTAAAACAAAGCTACACTTGGAATCTGAGATAGAAGAATTAAATCTTGATCTTTTCCTTTAGTGAGTTTATCAGACGGGCAGTCTGCAGGCTGAATAAATAAAGGGAGCCTGCAGTGGGGAGGCTCGTGGGGCATTTCCTGACAGCCATGGGGCACAGAGCTCCTGCCAGCCAGGTGGCCTCTGGCTAAAGAGGACTAGGGAGGAAGTGGGCAGACACATCTGGGGATGCAGATGGCACCTTCTTGGAGGCATGGAAATCCTCCCTCAGAGGACTCCAGGGCACCAACTGTAGCCAGTATTATTGTGCATCTCTTATACCAGGCCCTGTGCCAGGAATTTGACTCACATCAGCTCCTCTACTCCCCATAACTTCCCTGTAAGGAAGGCGCCATCACTCACATTGGGCAGCTGAGGAGACTGAGGCACAGACGGCTTATGTCACTTTCTCACAACCTCATAACTAAGTGGCAGAGTCAGGATTCAAACCCAGGTCTGGCCAGTTCCATCCATTTATTACCTGGAGTTCTGTCCCTGCTATTACAGAAGCCTCCAAGAATAAGAATTGTTTCCCTCCCCACCTCCCTTTTCCAAGCAAGCAAGCAAACCTGGAGATCTGGAAGCTGCCTCTTCCTGCCACAGGAGAGGATAAAAAGGCCTTTGCTTTCAAAAACCAACCAAGGCTTCTAGAAGCAAATTGAGCCAGACTGTCTGACTGCTGCTGGGTCACCTAGGTGAGGACAGGCTTGGAGCCACACAATTTGATTTGGAAAAGCAATGCTGGTGCTCAGCTAAAAGAGGTGGATTAAGCACACACTATTCCCTCTCTTCATGAAACCTGATGAAAGTGACAGCAAAGTGTTCTTAATTTTAAGGGACAAACCCATAAGGACAAAGAGAACAGGAGAGGAGATGACCCTAAGCAAAACTCAGGAAGCTGGAAAGCAGGGGGCTGAGCGGCACTGGCCTAAGCAGAGCCATGAGAGTGGAATCCTAACTAGAAGGCAGAGTCAATGTGGTGTACACCGACAGGTCAAGGTCGGGTGCTACCAGGTGCCTCTGGAGGGGGCAGTGAAGGAGAATCAAAAACAAGAGGATCGATTGAAGGTCTACTTAAGAAGAAGCTAGACACCCAAATCTCTTGTTCCATACTCTGCAGCCAGGCAACTGTCCCTCCACCACCCAGCAAAAAGACTGGGGGTTGTTCTATGGAAAGAGAAAGCCAGAGGGTCTCTATACTGGGAGACACCAGGCACAACTGAGAGCAGGGGGACAATGCTAAAAACAGGAGTTGTAAGAGAACATTTACATCCAGAACATTGAGATATCGAAAGGTCCCCCCAAGTATCCAACACAATGGCTAAAAAAGAGACCCTGACTGTATTGACTCAGTTATTTGCAACCTCCCCCATACACACCCACTTACATTTTGATAGGATCAGCTCTAGCAACAGAATGTCCTCCTAGTAGGGAAGACATTTCCACAGTCATGGAAACAGTTTGTTGTTCCAGCCATGAAAAGCCAAAGCTTGCATGGCAGTGACTGCTTGGGGTCATCTAGAGGCACATTCTGACAAAGCCTTACCACTTGACAGTGCTGTACCTCTCGCCTGCTCCCCTATGTTGTGTGATACTGAGGGGTGCACAAGCCAAAAGCATAGGGAAATTTATACTAAGTGAAACAAACCTTTGATTATTTGAGACTGAAGCCAATGGGTAAATCCACGTGGTCCTGAATTCAATGTATGCAGCTTCTTGGATAGGGCCATAGGATCACACAGTCAATTGCACTCAGCAGCAGCCAGCTTGATAATGCATCCCCATATCGTCTCCCCTGCTTCCCTGCTTCTCTTTGGGTGTTCCGTGAGATTGTACTCCCTAACAAAATAATAGCACATAAGGCTCAGGCTCTGTTATTAGGAAGCCAGGTTAAGACAAACCACGGCACATCATTGAGAAATTCCAGAACGCTGGTGAAAATATCCTACAAGTTTCCAGAGAGAAAGGGAAACAAAACAAAACAAGTTTTATACAAAGTAACCAGGAATCAGGATGGCTTTGAACTTCTTTCCTGCAATACTGGTGGCAAGAGCACAACAGAGCAAAGACTTCAAAATCCAACAGAAAATAGTTTCTACCTTAGAATTCTATACTTAGCCAAACTATCAATCAAGGGTATCGTAAAATAAAGGCAGTTTCAGGCATACAATGTTTCAAAATAGTTTAGTCCTCCTGCATTATTTTTAATAATCTATTGGATAAATTATGTCACTAAAACCAAAGGGCAAATGAGAAAAGGAAGATGTGGGATGCAGAATATGGAGATCCAACACAAAAGTGAGGCAAAGAGACTCGGAACGTTGGTGAAAGGACATCCTAAGGCAACAGCTGTGCCACAGACCAAGAGAGCAACCAGCTCCAAAGGGAGCAGGTCAAAAGCCCCTGGGAGAGGCGGTTTCCTAAGAAGGTGAAATTGACATGTGATATGTGCTTGAGTCTAGGAAGAGGAAGTGGACTTGTGATAAGTATATGAAAAAACTAAGGAAACAAAAAAGACAATTATTAACTAAGGAGAAAGAAAAAAGCTGCTCAGGAAAGGAAAAGTGATCATACACGGCCCAGCCAGTAGGCTGAAATGGTCTCACAAGGATATCCATGCCCTAATCCCAAAACCTGTGAATAAGTTACCTTACATGGTAAAAAGGATTTGGAAGATGTGATTAAATTGGAAGGTCATCCTGGATTATCTGGTAGGCCCGACATAATCAGAAGTATCCTCATAAGAGATTAGAGTAGAAGAAGGTGTCGTGTGATGACTGAAGCAGAGGGAAGCAGGGTCAGCCAGGGAAAGATCCTACACTGCTGGCTTTGCAGATGAGCAAGGGGCCAAGGAACGCAGGTGGCCTCTGAAAGATAGAAAAAGCAAGGATTCTCCCCTGGAGCCCCAGACGGAACAGCTCTGCCAACACCTTGACTCTAGCTAGCCCTGTAACACTCATTTTTGGACTTCTGATCTCCAGAACTGTAATAAAATAAATTTGCACTGTTTTTAAGCTGTCAAGTTTGTGGCAATTTGTTACAGATGGAATAGGAAACTAATACAGCTGTATGTAGTCATAATCATGTTAACGATCTAACCAAAATTATTATACTGTAATAAAATAAATTTGCACTGTTTTTAAGCTGTCAAGTTTGTGGCAATTTGTTACAGACGGAACAGGAAACTAATACAGCTGTATGTAGTCATAATCATGCTAACGATCTAACCAAAATTATTACCTAATTATATTGGGAGGATGGATGGATGAGAATGATGTGTAGGCAGTGGAGGTGGGGAAAGGTGGTGGAAGACCCAAATCCTCACCTTCCACAGAGGGAAGCTCGTAAACACTGGTCAGCAGTTTGAGAAGCAAAGCTCTAGTTTCCCACTCTCACTTGTTATTGATGAGGACAAGGAAGTCCATGGAAGCCGTGGTTGGGTCATCCAGTAAATTATCTTCTCTTAAGAAAGGTGGAGGGTGGGCTCTTGTGTGATGTTTCACTCATAAGCTGGTTTACATCTTGTTTTTTAATTAGTAAAACATCTGACCAATTATCCTAGACACCTGGAGGAACTTCAGGCAAGTAGTACATCTGCGATCTGCAGTCTCAACTGCTAAGTGAAGAGTCATTAACTTTCACTCTTAGTGAAGCCCCTCCTTGGCGGACTGAATGGCTTTCACCTGAGGTCACCTGGTTTTCTTCTCCATTGCCTGACCCAGACATCTCTCCCCATTGAAGGTATGCTAAGTTCTAAAGGACCACCTTGGCAAGCCTAAGGAAAAAGGCTTCCATCACTCATTCTTCCACCCCCGAACAGCTGAAGCCTGCTGAAACTTCGTCAAGCCACGAGGCAGGCAGGAAAATAACAGGTTCAGAATCCAAGCTCCCAGAGAGCAGGTAAATGTCACCAAAGAAACTACCGCCTAGCAGATCTTCAGTAAATGTATGAATAAATAAATGAATAAACAAATGAATGACTGAACGAAGTGCATATATTCAACAAAGTAACTGATACAGTAGTGGGGTTCAATTAACACTAGGGGCAAAATCACCTTTGAACCCATAGTCTCAAAACTTTTTACTCTATATGTTTTTGGTAAAAATTTTGACCACATCCTTCTAATATTTTAGAATTATTTTTCCCAATATTTACAAATTATAAGCATGTAGTGTTACAAGAATATGTTCATTACAAAACATGAACAAGAAATAAAATATCATAAAAGAATTAGGTAAAATAAATATAAACACAGGTTCTAATATTTTCATACTGCACTGCAGTGGATCGTCTAGTGTACCCACTGGGGTGAGTAAGACCCACTTTGGAGACCTTTGGTCTAGAAGCAATCTGCCTTCTTCACGCACAAGGTGACTCTGGCAGGAGGAGACTTGAGTTTGATTGTGTTTAACGTCTATTTTTTTAAGTGCATTTTTACCCACAGTGTGCTAGAGATAATCTGAAGAGGTTAT
>NW_007726647.1:572122-573568 GCF_000696425.1 Galeopterus variegatus | reverse complement strand
AAATCACCTTTGAACCCATAGTCTCAAAACTTTTTACTCTATATGTTTTTGGTAAAAATTTTGACCACATCCTTCTAATATTTTAGAATTATTTTTCCCAATATTTACAAATTATAAGCATGTAGTGTTACAAGAATATGTTCATTACAAAACATGAACAAGAAATAAAATATCATAAAAGAATTAGGTAAAATAAATATAAACACAGGTTCTAATATTTTCATACTGCACTGCAGTGGATCGTCTAGTGTACCCACTGGGGTGAGTAAGCCCCACTTTGGAGACCTTTGGTCTAGAAGCAATCTGCCTTCTTCACGCACAAGGTGACTCTGGCAGGGGGAGACTTGAGTTTGATTGTGTTTAACGTCTATTTTTTTTTTTTATTTTGTCAATATACACTGTATATGATTATTATGGCCCATCACCGACANCAACCTTGCTTCCCTGGGATGAATCCCACTTGATCGTGGTGAATGATCTTACATATGTGCCTGTGTGTGCGTCTATTTTTTTAAGTGCATTTTTACCCACAGTGTGCTAGAGATAATCTGAAGAGGTTATGGGACCAAATAAAGTAGAAATTTTCCTGTGTAAATCAGGAGAATCACCAAGATTGAAGTCAGTAGCCTAGAGACTTTTCTCAGAAACTAATCAAATCAAGTCCAGGTACATTTGAATAAGAAAATCAGGCTCTAATGATCACCTGCAGTCCTCAAACATTCAGAGATGAAAATCAGAGAACAGTGCTGGGAAACAAGGAATGTGGAAATTGCTGAGCTTGACTTTCAAGAACAAGAGAATTGAAGAACGAGACTCTGCTGTGAGTCCAAGTTTCTCTAACTCAGAGCCGTCCAGTAGAAATATAATGCGAAGCACATTTGAAAAGTTAAATTTTCTAGTAGCCACATTTTAAAAGAGGAAAAAGATCAGGGGGAAAAAAAAGGAAAAGAAAGGTGAAATTGGTTTTAATAAAATATTTTATTTAANATCAGGGGGAAAAAAAAGGAAAAGAAAGGTGAAATTGGTTTTAATAAAATATTTTATTTAACCTGATATATCCAAAATATTATTATTTCAACATGTTATCAATATAAAAACTATTAATTAGATATTTTACATTTTTTGTAATGTCTTTGAAATCCATTGTGCATTTCACACATACAGCACATCTCAGTTCAGGCTAGCTACATTTCAGTATGTGGCTGGTGGCTACTATATTGAATGGCAGAGCTGTAAACCAAGGCAAAGATCCTTGGAGACCCCAGAGCTCACTGCGTGTTTGAGAAATGCTGTATTAAAGGATAAACAGCAGCAGATCCGTTGAATCAACACAACCATAAACACAAACATAAAAGGCAAGCATAAAAATTGTAATACAGCAAAGTCCCAATTTATGGGAGAGTCAGATCTGAATATAACAAATTAGGCAAAAATTAAGTCCAGATC
>NW_007726647.1:566223-572049 GCF_000696425.1 Galeopterus variegatus | reverse complement strand
TAATTATCTGTTAAATACCCAATAACTATTGCTTTTCCCTGTTTTGGTAGATAGGAGTGGGAAAGCATTTGAAAAGTCACATTGGTCTCCCTCAACCCCTAGACGCACACAGCTCTTGCCTGACTCACTCATGGGACTCACAGCTGATGAGGGATGAGTAACTCATGGTCTTCAGCGCAGAGACTGGAGGACCCCTGTGCTAAACCGAATCATGCCTCCCGAAGGTATCCAGGTCCTAACCCCCAGGAGCTGTGAATGTTACTTTCTGTGGAAAAAGGGACTTTTCAGATCTTGAAACTATCCTGAATGAAATTACCTGGGTGGGCTTTAAATGTCACAAGTGTCCATATTAAGAGGGGGATGGGGGAGAGGTGGTTGGTGGTTGGTGGTTGCGAGGAAGGAGATACGTATGATAGCAGCAGAGAAGGCAATGTGGTGACAGAAGCAGCAATTGGAATGATGGCCTCTGAAGATGGAAGGGGCACAAGCCAGGAATACAGGCAGCGCCTAGAAGGTGGAAAAAGCAAAGAAAGGATTCAACCCCTGGAGCCTCCAGAAGGAAACAGCCCTTCTGACACTTTGACTTCAGCCCCATGAAACTGATTTTGGACCAGAACCATAACAGAACAAACGTGTGTTGTTCTGAGCCAGTAAACTTGTGTTGATTTGTTAAAGCAGTCATTGGAAACTAACACAACCCCTATCCTGGCTGCTGCAGAGATGGCCACATAACCTCCTTTAAGATGTCTTCCTGCTGCAGGAGTCCTTGCACAGCGAGGGTTCCAAGAAGGCCATGTCTGGCACGTCCACCCTGGGAATCTGAGTGTCTATGTCAGGGTAGGCAGTGGGGGTGGCAGCCACTGAAGCCCCAGTAGACAACCCTGCCCCAACCCGCTTCGAGGGGAACAGTAAGGAGACAGACTTGGGGCTGACAGCTGGGCCCAGGACAGAGGCTCCTGAGCACCTTCCCCCCGGGGTGTGCTGGACATGGAGAGTGCTTGCATGTGCAGGAGGAGCACCCGTGCGCACCTGCTTTGTTCAGACATAAGGTATACGTGGGCAGGGAGACATGATGATTTGAAAATGCAATGGTGCGCACACTGCCTTCCAAACTGGCTGCATTCCCAGCACCTGAACCGAGTTCAAGAAGGGAGACGGCTCTATTAAAATAGAGCAGAGGTCAATCACACTGTGGATGGGAACCAATTAGTGGTGTCCGGGTTACTGTCTGAATTTTTTTTTAAGGGAAGAAAAAGGAAGAAAAGAAGGAGAAGAGAGGAGAACTAGCCAGTCAATGCAGGTACCATTTCATGAGACTTTTAGTTCAGTTATCCACAGACACATGCATACATGCACACACCACACACACACACATTCGCACACACATTGGATCACAATATAAAATGTATTCTTGTGCATATTGGTTAAAAAAAAAGTCTGAAAGCCAATGGATGAAATGGCATAGTTTCTGTCAGGGCCCAGTAAAGAAACAAAGAGGCTTTTCTCCCCTCATGCATGCTAAGAAAGCTGACACTGACTGGAGAGTTCCCACGCCTGAATCTGGTCATCACCAATAACCGCAGAGACCAAATCAGCACCAGCGACCACAGAGGTAATATCGGGTGACTTCAAGCCAGCAAACTCAAGGTTAGCACAAAGGTCATGGGGAATGAGCAGTGGGGAGGAAGAGCCACCAGGAGGAGGGCCGCCCACACAGGGCCATGCCTGTCACACCAGAAGGCAGAAAGCAGAGACCAGCCCTCACACCTTTGCTAGGGAGGACATCTAGAATGGTGTCCTAGCTCTTCACTCATTTCTAAAGTGGTAGAAATAATAGTACCTACCTTCTCTAGTTGGTGCGAGCGTTTAATGAATCTGTGTATATAAAACTCTACAAGAGTCGCAGGAACATAGTAACTGTTTAAAAGATGGCAGCTACCGTGATTAATATTCTCCCACTAAGAACGAACTACAACAAAGGGCCAGCTGGGTTAAGGAGCTGAGCTGCAGGGCCACCCCGAGACACATGCGCAGTAATGACTGCCACCAGGAGACCTGGCCCTGACACGCCTCCTTTGCCGGCCCTGCCCCTGCTTCTCCTTCAGCCCTTCGTAGTTCTGGGATATGAGGTCCCCAGAATTTTCCATGAAAGCTGGCCCTTCATTCAACCAACTCTTGGGCAGAGACGCCTTACATTTTGAGTTCTTCTGGCTGCTCCTTCTACAGGATTCGTGTTCACAACTGGTATCCTCCCATCCAGGTGAACAGCAAGGTGAGGTCCAGGAAAGTTCTGGAGTTCTAAAGAACTTCAGAAGTGGTCAGCAGTAGTATGCCTGCTGGGACGTTAACACCCCAGGAGCAGTCCTCAACCTACCATGGAAGGAGTTGGATGAAGACCATCTTCCCCCCTGAAGCAGGACAACTCCTATGCGGGGCATGTTCTGCACTGCCTCCCAGAAGTCCCCAGAAGGACTGAGCCCTAGCTTCCCACTGCAGTAGCCTGCTCATTCACGCACGCTGCATCGGCTGCCTTCCCTGTCTCACTTCCTCTCTCCCTACTGCTGTCTTCTAGTGACATCTTCCAAAGAAACTACTTGCACTGGAATCCTTGTCTCAAGGTCTGCTTGTGGAAGCCAACCCAAGACACAATCTCACAGGGAAATTATACTAATTAAATGAGCTAACTATTAAATACAATTGCTCTAGACTCATAATAGATGCTCAATAAATGTCAGCTACGAGGAGGAGGAAGAGGGGAGTACTGCTCCCTGTGCAGCCGTCATGCGAGGTACAGCTGCGGAGAGGAGAGTCCGCACCAGTGAAGGTCGGAGCAGCCCACGGATGAGAGGCCCTTGCAAGGTACATTTTTGGAAAAGAATGTGTTGTTTTCCAGTTTGGAGATTCTCCCCAGCTCTGTGGATCCCAGGTATCTCTCTCTCCTCTCTCTCTCTCTCTCTCTCCCCCCCTCTCTCTNGGAGGAGAGAGAGTCAGCAGGCCAAATCCCGGGAGCCTGCAGGGTAAGAGGAAGTGGTGAGCCAGAGATCCAACTGAGCCTCCCCAACCTCAGAAATTCTTTATTGAGTGCAAGCTTGACCGCCCTTTCATTATGCCCAGAGGCCCACCTGTCCCCACCTTCACCTTTACCTTCCCCACCTCCTCTAATTTCTCACTGAGGCTCCTGGAAAGACCAAGTGCTCCTGAAAGTCAGTAGCTATGGCCCCTCACCTTAAATATCAGTTCTCCTCTTTTGAAAGGGTTAGTCAGTCAACATTTCAGCTCCCTGTCTGCGGTATTGTGTTTGCAAATCAATAAGCGAGCATTGCATTCTCATCCACATACTTGCTGGAGGCTACACGAGCCTCTGAGCACAGACCACTATGTCATAACATCTGCCTCCTTTTTCTCTGTACTGGCTTGCTAGGGCAGGCCAAGTCCATTTCAGGCTGGATGTGACCACATGCTGTTAGGACTAAGTTATGTCCAGTATTAGAAAGGAACGTTCCCTTTCCTGGACTATGTATCACCAAGTTCCACCAAGAAAAGCAGGAGCTAGAAGGGTTTCACTCCACCCTCTGTGTCATGAAGTGGAACTTCTTATAGCGCATGACCCAGGGCAGGCTTTCTGGACTAGTCCCACAACACTAGGGCACTGGTTGGACAGAGTTCTGCCAAGGTGAAGATCTGGCATTGGGTGTTCCCAACACTGGGGCATCTGGAACGGTGTATCTGGTGGACAGGGGAGGGGGGAAGGGAAGCTGAGGACTGAGCTCTCCTCCTAGGAAGGAAAATGGGGGCTCAACTCCCCCTTTCCTTCTGTGACAGGTATCTAGGCATCTCCACCAGTCTGTGACAATGCCCAGAGGGTCCCAAAAGAACAAAATTTTTTGTCTTCAAGAAAATATAAAATTTAGTAAAGCAAATGGATCCAGGGCAAGGCATTCAAAGCCAAAACTAGCAAGTAGGGGAAATGAGTCTTTGCTGTCTTCCATGCCCCATCCTGCCCCCAAATACAACTACAACTAAATTGTCCATAAGCTTAGTCACCTGTTTAATGACTATGCAGTTATTACCATGAGAGCAGCACTCTAAAGCAACTAATGGAAAAATACAGTCATTTGTTGCTTAACAATGGAGAGATGTTCTGAGAAGTGTGTCGTCAGGCGATTTCATCGCTGTGCAAACATCATAGAGTGTACTTATATAAACCTAGATGGTATAGTGTACCACACACCTCCAGTTGCATTATAATCTTATACAAACACCATCATATATGAGGTCTGCCATTGACCAAAACAACGTTATGTGGCACATGACAGTATTTACAAAGCATTAATGTGCTTTTCCTGCTTGCCTTCCTGAGAACCTGAGTTTCCTCTTATCCATCTGCCTGGGAGTGTTACAGGGGGACGTTACAAAGATAAGCAGAGTTAGAACAAGGGAATATTCACCTGCCGACAGGTGAAACAATTACATGGAAATGCATGGGCTTGTAGGCATGGCTGCTGTCTTGAGAGAAGATTTCCCGTATTCCTTCATCTCTCTCATTAGCATCAAGAGCCAAACTTAGCGAATCTGGTTGATCTGGCCCAGGCGCCACCAGTTTGAGTCCCCCTGGCTTATACAATCTCTAAGTTCCTTCCACTTCTGAGATTCTGTGGCTTCCTGTCTTTCCACAAACTCAAAGAGGAACTTGACTGAAGAGTGAAAGCCAAACTATGGAAGTGGTAGAGCACAGTAATTATCTGTTAAATACCCAATAACTATTGCTTTTCCCTGTTTTGGTAGATACAAACTCAAAGAGGAACTTGACTGAAGAGTGAAAGCCAAACTATGGAAGTGGTAGAGCACAGCAATTATCTGTTAAATACCCAATAACTAAATACCCAATTGCTTTTCCCTGTTTTGGTAGATGGGAGTGGGAAAGCATTTGAAAAGTCACATTGGTCTCCCTCAACCCCTAGACGCACACAGCTCTTGCCTGACTCACTCATGGGACTCACAGCTGATGAGGGATGAGTAACTCATGGTCTTCAGCGCAGAGACTGGAGGACCCCTGTGCTAAACCGAATCATGCCTCCCGAAGGTATCCAGGTCCTAACCCCCAGGAGCTGTGAATGTTACTTTCTGTGGAAAAAGGGACTTTTCAGATCTTGAAACTATCCTGAATGAAATTACCTGGGTGGGCTTTAAATGTCACAAGTGTCCATATTAAGAGGGGGATGGGGGAGAGGTGGTTGGTGGTTGGTGGTTGCGAGGAAGGAGATACGTATGATAGCAGCAGAGAAGGCAATGTGGTGACAGAAGCAGCAATTGGAATGATGGCCTCTGAAGATGGAAGGGGCACAAGCCAGGAATACAGGCAGCGCCTAGAAGGTGGAAAAAGCAAAGAAAAGGATTCAATCCCTGGAGCCTCCAGAAGGAAACAGCCCTTCTGACACTTTGACTTCAGCCCCATGAAACTGATTTTGGACCAGAACCATAACAGAACAAACGTGTGTTGTTCTGAGCCAGTAAACTTGTGTTGATTTGTTAAAGCAGTCATTGGAAACTAACACAACCCCTATCCTGGCTGCTGCAGAGATGGCCACATAACCTCCTTTAAGATGTCTTCCTGCTGCAGGAGTCCTTGCACAGCGAGGGTTCCAAGAAGGCCATGTCTGGCACGTCCACCCTGGGAATCTGAGTGTCTATGTCAGGGTAGGCAGTGGGGGTGGCAGCCACTGAAGCCCCAGTAGACAACCCTGCCCCAACCCGCTTCGAGGGGAACAGTAAGGAGACAGACTTGGGGCTGACAGCTGGGCCCAGGACAGAGGCTCCTGAGCACCT
>NW_007726647.1:559367-562841 GCF_000696425.1 Galeopterus variegatus | reverse complement strand
CTCTCCCCTCTCTCTCTCTTCTCTCTCTCTCTCTCCTCTCTCTCTCTCCCCCCTCTCTCTCCTCTCTCTCTCTCTCTTCTCTCTCTCTCTCTTTTTCCTCCCCCACTTCTACTTCCCAACCCTGCCTCTCAAAAATAGCAGCTTGCGCACATAATATCTTCCACTTGAAAAACAGAAAAATCAGGCCAAAAAGGAGACGCCCCCCAGAGCAGGGAGCAGAGGCCAGAGGTGAGATCAGCAAGACTTGCTGTGGGCCTTCTCACTCTCACACCTAGCAACTCACCCAGACCCCCTCACCAATGCCCAGACACATCACACAAAAAACTACTTTCCCATGACTCTCTGAAAGGGAGGTATGGGTTGCAGAGGGTAGAGGTGGGCAGAAAGGAAAAAATTTTCATCTCCTGCCCCAGCTGAGGAACCCTGGCTAGTGAGGCTGTCCATCACAGGGCCTCTCAGCTCCGACACAGAGGGGACATTATCCCAGCCCAAGTTCCAACCTCAGCTCTGATTTACTGCTCAGCCTATGAAAGAAGCATGGAATGTGCCACTCTGCACATGGCCCTTAGTACATGCAGCTGCCAGCTCTCTGCTCCAGGGACAGAGTGACCAACTTGTCATCAGAAAGACAAATGGCCTCTCGGAGTTGGTGCACTTTCCCCAGGGAGGCCACAAGTCCTCGGGTTCAAGGTAGATGGCCTGAGGCTCACAGGGCACAGGCTGAGCCAGGAACTGAGCATCCCACATCCAAATGGTCCCAGGAGCCCCACTCAGTTCCTGACCACAGGACCAGACCCTAGGACAAATCTGCTCACCATGACCTTTCTCCAGCCCCCCAGCTGTTTGACAAGTTTCATCTCTGGCCCAGAATGGAGGTAGGAAGGTCACTAGGGCCTCCTGCCATCACCAGCCTAGTGTAGCTGTTAATAACACACGGGCTCAGAGCCAGGGTGCCTGGGATTGATCCCACCTCCACTGTGTCCTTGCTGGGAGACTTTGGCCTCAGTTTCCTCATCTGTACAATGGGGATCATAATAGCACCTCATAGGGTGGTCCATTCATTAATGCATTGAGCAGATATTTCCTGAGCCAAGCACTGCTCCAGGCAGAAGAGATACATTATGAACACAACAAATGCCCCTCCCCTGATGGTGGTAACATTCTGGTGGGAAAAGAATGTGACTTGTCACTCACAAAAATAAAATCCGTCTACTAAGTACCATGAGAGTTACATTAGCTGTTGTAGGTAAAACATTCAAAACACAGCCTGACACAGTTAAGCTCAATTGATGTTAGCTGTCATTAGTATTGTTACTATCACCATGACCGTGATTTTCTAGCAATGCCCATGGGGTTACCTTCATGGCAGGGATCCTGGGACGTGTGCTGAGAACAAGTGCTCTGCAGGTGGGATTGTTAATTCTTTGCCTGCTCCCGAGATAGGCAGGAGTTAGACGAGGCGTTCCTATCTCCCCTCCTTGTTTGCTGGTTGCTCTGCTCCAGTCTCTACGCTGATCACACATTGGGGTTTTCAGCCATGCTGGCCCCAGGAGCCCTCTCTACAACCATGGCTGAGTTAGCATTTTGTTCCTGCTCACAAGAGCCCCAGTGTGGGGACACCACAGGCCAGATGGAATTCTGGAGGTCCTGTCATTTGTTGGGAATTTTCTCTAGCTGCCTTCGTATTAACAGCCACACATTTTGCTCTCAGGCCTGGAAATGGAACTGGGGTGTAGAGGGGGTGAGGATTGCTTCTGAAAAATTTGCAACTTTCTCTGTGGGTTGTTCCTTTCCAACCTTCCAGAGATTTCTACTCTCTGGTTGCTCAGAGGCCAAGACAGAGTCATAGTGAAGAGGGGAAGGGGACAGCTCTGTGTCTTCCAGATGTACTTCTCCTCTCTTCTGACTAAACTTGTGACAACAGGGGAGGCTGAGCCAATTAGGAATACTTCAGGATAGCATCCCCCTCCCTTTGTCTTAAATCCACCCCGTCTCCAGCAGGTAGTATGGACTTCTACAGGATTAGAACTAAAGGAGAGTTTGTAAACTGGGATCCACAGGCCAAATCTGGCCTGCAGATGTGTTTTGTTTGGCCTGAAGCAATTTAAATAAATTTGAGCCGATGTTTAAAATCCAGGATATTTCACATAAAAATTCAGATTTCCAAATTCCTTTGAGAAAGGGGAAGTTCTAGCCACATTTTTGGCCCATGTTCCCACATGGCTGGAGTAGAATGTGTCTCCCTCTCTCAATGACATGCTCCCTGCAGCTCACCACAGGCTTTATCATTCCCTATTGTCTCCCAATACCAAGGAGAAAGAACAGTTGTCTTTGGCAGCACATTTGCTTTACTTTTTTTCTTATAGAAAATTCACATTTCTCTGACCACCGTTCAATTAAACTTGAGAAACCAAGACATAAATGGATTTGTTTTCATTATACCCAGCCCACTTCATTCACTTACACCAGCAGCCTGGGCTCCAGCAGCACTTGAATTTCTTTCTTGGTCTAGGACTGCACTGTCCAATATGAGATTCACTAACTTCATGTGACTATTTAGATTTGAATTAATTAAAATTTTAAGTTTCAATTCCTGGTTACACTGGCCACATTACAAGTGTTCAATAGCCATCTGTGAGTAGTGGCTACTACACTGGGTGGCACAGGACAGAACATTTCCATCATCTCAGAAGCTCTGCTGGACCACTTGAGAGATTTAAATATAAGACACAGGAAGATACCAACTAACCAAAGCACTTGTGCACATCCTCTGCATCCACACTGTGCTGGGCACTGTGGGGGGAAACGATGTGCACTGGGGCTGCTGCCTTCCAGGAAGTCACCACCTAATTAGAGAGAAAGTTACAGCCAAAGATAAGAGACAACAGGAAGTACCCAGCAGTATCTTGCGAACCTTCTGAGAGTCAGAGAGGAGGAACAGGTCTCTGTCCATGATACAAAGAAAACGCTCTACTTGTCTACGTCATGTCCCCTTGCCCAGTCCCAAGTGGAAAACTGCTCCAGAGGCTTCCAGAAATGGGAGCTTCCTTCAGCCCCCTGATGGAGAGGCTGCTTAGATGACTGGGGCCCAGCCCCACACAAATTCTGGAGGCTCCCCAAGCAAAATGCACAGGAAGGTCAAGTTGGGCTTCGGACCCCCCTTCCCTATCAGCGCTTCCTCCCAGCATTGGCTTTCCTGATCCCCCCACACCTGGCTCCAACACCCACCCCCATGTGTCCTGCCCTCATGCCTCCGCTGGGGCTGTCCTTTCCCCAGACCTCCCCAAATCCACACCTAGCCCCTCCCACTCCAACCTTGCCCTTCCCTCTTTTCTATCTTCACAAGATGTTCCCAGGACTCAGACCCTTGGGGCAATGCTCTATGCAACAAACTAATTTCCAAGGACATTTACTTTTAACAGAAAATTTCCAAAGACTAGATATCACAATGAAAGGACTGAGTCCAACTGTGAG
>NW_007726647.1:556404-558406 GCF_000696425.1 Galeopterus variegatus | reverse complement strand
CACTTTCACGATATAAAATATCTGTGACTTCTCTTGGTGACAAAGTCACAAATCTTGCTAACATTACTCTGGTTAGTGCCTACATTCATTATTGAAGAAACACTGAATTTCAGTCAGAGATTAGTGAAAATAAAGATGTAGCTCTTCTTCAACCAAGTTTAGGGCTCCCCTGAATTCTATGCATAGACCCCAAGTTGAGAACCCTTGAACTAGGAACGAGGCAACCCTTTGCCCTTCCTGTGATTCCATGTTTTTCTAGGTCACCATCTAGGATGGATACGCAGGGCTGATATAAAGGCAGTCCCTTTACAGCATATATCCCCACCTCAAAACCCCTTATGCAGAGAAGCTAGAGTCCATGGCTTGCCCCACTCCTGCCCATCTTGATGCACTGAAGGACCTTGCTGACAGTCCTAGAGACCCCAGCCGTGATGCATCTCCAGCCCTGCCTGTTGTCTAAGGACAATGTAATCACAGCTCCCATTAACTGAGCACTTACAATGTGCTGTCTATTATGCAAGGTGTTTTATGCTCACTACAGTTAAACATACAACCCAACTAGGAGACACTGTCATCTTCAAGGGAAACTGAGGCTGAGAGGTCAAAGGTTCACTGACTTGGCTAAGGTGGTGAGCAGAGTTTGAATTCAGTTCTGATTGTAACTCACCCTCTGAACTTTTCATGCTTTAAAACTGTACCAGGTAAGGTATTGTGACAATCACAGTCTAAACCCAGTCACCCCGGGCAGCTGCCAGGGAGATAGGTGAGTGTGAATGAGAAGCCGGAGTCCCTCCTGAGTCCCAGCAAGTGGCTAAACAGGCTGTCACTGCCCACTCAGCCATCTGCACCTCCTCCCCAAAGGGAGAGGAAGAGATTTTCTCTAGAGTTTCAAGGGAGAATGTTCTGAGAGAAAGGACAATAGCACCTTTGTAGTTGCAACAGGATCTTGGGCACCAGGAGGAGTGGGGGTGCTGGGGGTCAGAACATGGTGACTGACTGCAAGAGGTGACTCAGACCAGGACCTGCAGACAGTGGCCACGTGTGTGGGGAAGCCGGGAGGAGCACCATGCTGTCCAGGAGGCAATCCTGTCGGTGGCCAGTCTCTGAGCTGGGGTTCAGGTTCCCCAGGAAGCACACACTGAGCCTCTGTGTGGACAGACAACAGAGCCACTCTGTCCCAGAGAAAGAGGCCTGTGTGTCCTTCCCACACTCCTCTCTGCACAAAGATGGACATCCAAATGGCCCATTCACTGGCCATCCCAGCCTCCAGCCCTCAAACTGCCTACAGCCTCCACCTCCACTGGGGCCAGGCATACAGGCAGCATCACCCCGAGCACCCACTATGACCTGGGCACGGCTTGAGCCTGGCTCTGGCCCTCTCACCCGTCAAACACCTCTGCTGCAGCACCTCTGCAGCTGCTCTGTGCGTGTGCAAGTGTGGGAGGGTGTGTGAGTGTGTGCGTGAGAACATGAGCGTGTGGGTGAGTGTGTGTGTGTCAGTGTGAGTATGCGGTTGTATGTGTGAGTGTGTGGATAATGTATGTGAGTGTGTGGAGTGAGTGTGTGCCAGTGGGTGTGTGTCTGTGCGACTTTGTGTAGAAGGTGTGAATAGCTGAGATCCCAGCAAGAAAAAGAGACTGGCAGAAGAGAAGCCCCAGGAGCCTCCCAAGACCTGGGACAACATCCTTACAGGAACTTTCCCCAGCCTAGGCAATCTGGCCTGGCCCGCACCCCACCGCTTCCACCTAGACATATCTTAGGAAATTCAGGATCCTTCCAGGGCTCTCCATGCCTCCTCCCAACTGGCTGGGGTGGAAGGAGTGAGGGAACTGCCCCACCATTTCATACTTGTCCATCCCCCCTATCCTTTCCAGACAGGCCTGAGGCTCATTCGGGTTTGGGTCCAGCCGCTCACCCGTCCATTTCTCAGCCACTAGACCTCAGACAAGGCACTTGACTCCTCTGAGAGTTATTTTCCTCATTTACAAAAGGCAGAGTCACA
>NW_007726647.1:551329-555887 GCF_000696425.1 Galeopterus variegatus | reverse complement strand
CAGACAAGGCACTTGACTCCTCTGAGAGTTATTTTCCTCATTTACAAAAGGCAGAGTCACATCTCGCTGACAAAACAACATGCCTGGCCCATTGAACAACACTCCTGGGACTCAGAATGTCATACCTGGGACACAGAACTTCATACATAGGATGCTGAACATCACACCTGGGACACAGTCAACACAACTGTCATTGTGTAGGCCTGCCCCCTCCTGCCCCAGCCTGGGAACTCCTGAGAGGGCTCAGGGCTTGCTATTTTCATCTCAATGCCCACATGGTGCCTGGACACACAGCAAGCACAAGCCTGCTCTGCTAACTAAACTTAGGAATTCTGAGTTCCCTTTGTGCCTCCACCGTTCGCCACAGACAGCCACCACTGCTGTTCTAGGAGCAGCCAGAGTGTGGCACTCTGAGAAGCTGGTCAGGGGTCTATCTCCAAGGGTGAATGTACAGGGACCTGACCGTGCAGACCTCCCAGCAGGTGCAGCTGTCTGTGCTGTGGCTCCAACACCAGAGCACCGCTCAGAGGCTCATCCAAAGAGAGCTGAAGGCAGGCCAGATTTCCCACAATGAGCAGGTATGGCTCTTATAATTAAAAAAGAGAAAGGGAGATAAAATAAGAGATTTTCAAAACACTATCAGGCCCAAAGGGAAAATACTCCCCTATAATTAGGTCAGGAGGAGAGGCAGTGACAATATTTCAAAGAACACGTCTCTAAGAATCCTACCTCAATTCTACATTCACCAAAAAGAAAGATCAATAGCATTCTGAACCCTAAAAGAGAAGTCCAGACAGACAGAACAGGAGGCCTAGAAGGGAAATATTGCACAGACCAGGAGACGGAAAGCACATGTGAGGACACACGCCATCCACAGAGCTCGCCTTCTCCCAGGCTTTACAGGAAACATGTCCCCTGCTCCTCCCCACCTGCCCCCTATCCTTCCACCTGCTGCTAACAGGTTATCACACTATCCCTGGGACTGGAATTCGTTCTTCTCCTTTGGAGAAAAGGATGAAGAGGGCTGCTGGATCCTGCACTTTTTGAAATTATGACCCTCTGATGTGATAGGTTTGACTATATTTGGGTCTTCCCTTTCCACATCAAGGTGTCACCAAGCCCTTAAAAGTATTAAAGCAACTTTTTAAATCCTTGCCAGAAAACCTTGAGAATTTCCTAGTGCCCAGTGCGTCGGAAGTCACCTCCCAATTCTGGTGCAAAACCAGTCTGGACAGAGGCAAGCCCAGCAGCTGGAGTGAGGTCAGGTTTGTCCTGCTGACAATGCTTCCCAGCTGGAGCACGGGGCTGACACTAGGGATGGCCCTGGGACGTGTGAGGCGCAGAGAGGCTGTGCCAGTCAGCCCTCACTAGCAGGCCAGCAGAAAACAGCACTGCTCTGCCAATGCGCAACACCACGGAGGGAACCCAGCTCAGACCAGTGTGCTCAGTGCAGCCCCAGAGCCGCAGCTACATGGCGCTCAGCAGCCATGCTCCAGCACGGGTGCCATGGGTGAAAGGCCCTCCACAGAGCTGGTCTCTGGCTCTGGGCCTCACTCTCTTCATGTCACATCCATATGTCTTTGGCTCAGACTCTTCCCTTTCGTCTCTCCTTTTCTCTCTTCTAGTCCTATCCCCTGTGCTGTTTTTGACCCTTCTGCTGATGGCATTTCTACCCTACCCGACTTGGCTCCTAAACACAGAACCACGAACCTTGTTGTCCCAGCCAAGATGGGAGGAATTGAATTCTCCAGATGGTTCTGGAAGACGCTGTTTGCTCATTGCAAACAAACACCATCGAAAGCCAAACAAAAACTGCCCACAAGTAAACAGCATGTGATACAGCCCCTTCCCGTGGCCACTTAGCAGAAACCCAAGAGCATGGTAGGCGGAGAAACTGGGCAGCCTCAGCGCCTGCCCATCCTCTAGGAGGGATGATCACCTGGACCTGGAAGCAAAGAGGAAGGGGACCAGGTGGCAGCGCTGGCTGGCCGAGGGCATCAGGGACATCAGGCAAGGCAGCTCGGGTGACATCGATAACACTCCATTCATCTACAACTGGAATTACTCTATCCTACCTTTATGATTATAAAGGCAATAATGTACAAAACCAATTCAGAGGATTAAGGGAGGAAATAGCAAACACTTCACTGATAATAGGCACCAAAAGGTAAATAACAATGAAGATGAAGACAGAGAAGGAAGGCAGGTAGAGACCCATATACCCAGATGCCTGAACAGGAAACCAGAGTCACTCTTGACCTGCCCTCAGCCTCCACATGCAAGGTTACCGAGGGCTGGACGTTCTCCTGCCCGAATATCCCCCTTCCTGCTCCCTCTGGCCAGCAACAGGGCTCGTACCTCCATCCTGCCCACCGGGAACTCCACTCCACCCCACTCCCTCCAGTCTCCCCTCCCCCCAACCCCCAAAACTGCTCTCTAAAATGCGAACACAGTCCCACCTCTTCACCCTCAGAAGCCCTTCCATTGCCCCCTCTGCTCTCAGGACAACACAGATCCCTAGCTGGGTGGGGGGACCACAAACGCCCAAGAGTGAGGCTCTCCCCCAGCCCCACCTCTCCAAGCTTCCTCTTGTGTCTTCCCCCAGGTCCCTCCCAGCCACCTTTAAACAGCTCATTTTTGCCTCCAGGGACTTTGTTGCTTTCTGCTAGAATGTCTTTCCCTCCTCTTTTTGTTATATTATTTTTTAATTTACGTACAGTAAAACTAAAATTTTTTGTGTACAGTTCTGAGTTTTTAAACCATGTATAGATTCACGTGACCACCACCACAATCAGGACACAATTCCATCACTCTGAAAATCTCCTTTGTACTGCCCCTTTGGAATCCCAGCCTCCCCCTCCCCTAACCCCTGCAATCATTGATCTGTTCTCTAACCCTACAGTTTTGCCCTTTCTAGAATGTCATATGAATGGAATCACAGAGTATGTAACCTTTAAGATGGATTTTTTTCCACTCAGCATAATATCTTTGAGATTCATCCGTATTGTTGTATGGATCAATAGTTTGTTCTTTTTTATTACTGAAGAGTAATCCATGGTGTGGATATACCACAGTTTGCTTATGCAACCTATAGTTGAGGAACATTTGGGTTGTTTCCATTTGGGGCATTTATGAATAAAGCTATTGAAAGCATTTGCATCAAAGTTTTTGTGTGTTTTCATTCCTCTTGTGTAAATACATAGGAATGGGACTACTGGATTATATGGTAAGTGTATGTTTAACTTTATAAGAAACTGACGAACTGTTTTCTAGTGTGGCTGTGTCACTACGTTCCTTCCTTTAAAGTATGAGAGTTCCAGTTGCTCTGCATCCTGGCCAGCACTTGATATTCTCAGGGTGTTTGGTTTTGCTTTTTAACTATTCTAATTGACATATAGTGGCTTCTCCTTTCTTCACTTGACAAAGTCCAGGTCATCCTCAAATACTCCCTGTGCTAAAGTCTCCCCATGCCCCTCTCAGTTCTCAGGCTGCATCCACCCTTTCTCTGTATCCTCATCAGAACATTTAGCTCACAGCACTGGAACATTTCCTTGTGCTTCCCTCTCTCCTGATCCCACCACCTGCCGCTGCCACATACACACCCACACAGGCACACACAGGCAGCCGTGCTAGACTGCAAACCCCCCAGGGCAGTGTATGTGTTTTTTATTTTGTATTTTCCACCCTAGCACAATGTCTGGCTTACAGCAGGTATTTTATGAATGAATGAATGAATGAATGAATGAATGAATGAATGAATGAATGAATGACAAGGTGGCAGGCAGGTGGGGGAGCATTAACACACATTTACACATAGATTGTGAATTCCTCTTTTGTAGCTTTCTTGTATGCCACCCCAGAATTCCGAAGACACAGCCCCTGCCCAAGGAGACACATGTTCCTTCAGAACCAGTGAAGGCCGGGAGACCAGAATGGGGCCCCTACTGTTTCCTCAGCTCCACATCTCCCTCCTCCTTCCCTTCCACTCTTACCCCTTTTACCCCAGATTTACCAGCTGTTATCATAAAGCACCTCCCATCTTCCACTCAGTGAGCAGTTCTGGAGCCACCAGGCTGGGCCTTGGGGAATAGGGCCAGACGCCAGGCCACTACCAAGAGTGTGGGGGTGGGGGTGGGGGTGGATACCACACAGAAAAGGGCAGCCTGGGGGTTACCCACAAACCACGGCTCCCACTCTGTCTCTCAGGCCTGGTGGCCCTTCACACTCAGGCCTGTGCAGGCCCATCCAGACAATACAGGACTTGCACCCCAAACTCCCCAGATGGAAACACTTTGACAGTCCCATCACGAGATGATCCAAGCACAGATAGCCCAACGCCACTCACAGAACCTATGCCTCAAAGAAAACTGATGCACTCTGTGTCTATGTTGGTACCTTGGGTGGGGAGTGGGGGCTGGGCCACCCAGGCCTATTCAGAAGGGTGTGTCAGCACCTTTGGGGCCCAGGTGAAGCATGTTCCTCTCACTGGCCCCTGAAACAACTAAGGAACTAGTTTCTTTGTGAGGCCTATTCCCCCTGACGCCCAGTACCACCATTT
>NW_007726647.1:548705-550918 GCF_000696425.1 Galeopterus variegatus | reverse complement strand
ATCAGGCCTGTACAGGCCCATCCAGACAATACAGGACTTGCACCCCAAACTCCCCAGATGGAAACACTTTGACAGTCCCATCACGAGATGATCCAAGCACAGATAGCTCAACGCCACTCACAGAACCTATGCCTCAAAGAAAACTGATGCACTCTGTGTCTATGTTGGTACCTTGGGTGGGGAGTGGGGGCTGGGCCACCCAGGCCTATTCAGAAGGGTGTGTCAGCACCTTTGGGGCCCAGGTGAAGCATGTTCCTCTCACTGGCCCCTGAAACAACTAAGGAACTAGTTTCTTTGTGAGGCCTATTCCCCCTGACGCCCAGTACCACCATTTTTTGGACGAACTCCTGCTTGGTCTGGTTGGGGCCAGTGAGTTGTTTAAGACCCTTTGCTCCCTGCCCAGCCCTGCACAGAGCCTGGAGTGTATGCAGGAGGAGCTGCAGGTAAGAGGGGTGCCCACAGGAGAGAGAAGCTGTCAAATTTCCTGCAGGATCCAAGGTCTGGATTTGTTCCAAGTTCTGACTCCCAAACCAGTTTAACCTCTTCTTCAGTTGAGCCTGAGAATTTCCTGGACTCACTCAGGGCAGGGGGACTCCCTGGAACACCCCAGCATTAGGCCTCAGGGGCCTGCGGCTGTTTGGGAGCTGCACTCTCATCCAGTCGGCCAAGTTCAGCAAGGAGGCCCAGGAGACACAGGCAGGACAAACATCTCCCACGGGCTGGGTTTTCCTGCCTGGTGTGAAGAGAGACTCAAAGGAACAAGAAAACCATTTAGCATAAAATCTGTCTCTACTTAATCCATACTTAAAGAAGAGTTCCAGAAGCATCCCCTTTCATCAACTGATATTGAATGAAAGGTATCTGTAAAACTTCCTTACCATTTGTTTTAGGTCCTGACAAAAAGAAAACCTATTTTTGTGGGTCTTCAGTAAAACCCCCACTCTTATCTCACCTTTGGGAGCACCAAGTGTTTTCACCTCCACAATTCCATTTGCTCCTAACAACCCATTTTACAGATGAGGGGCTGAGGTTCCGAGCAATGGAGTGCCTACCCAGAGCCACACAGTGACCTAGCCTGCCACAAACCCATTCTGATTTCAAACTCTGTGCCTTTTCTCTGCCACTCCAAGCAACACAAATCTCTCAAATATGTGAAGAGGCTGTGGTGTGTGTGACGGGACTCGCATGGGAAATGGAGGGGAAGAACTAGAAGACCTGGGCTCTAGCCCAGCTCCTAGTCACCCTGAGGTGGTCACATCCTTTCTCTGGCCTCAGTTCCTTCCCCACTAAGTCTTGACCTCCCCAGAAGGACAGATCAATGTGTGGGCTCTCCTGGGACCACTTAGCCCCACCACTGCCTGCCTGATAACATGCTCACGGCACAGAGCAAAGACAGGCAAGAGGGACTCCTCCCACAACACACTCTGCACCCTGGAGGGTGGTTACAGTGAAATCTTTGATAGAGAAAGAGGCTGGAGCAATTTGTTCTTATGAGTTTGTCTGACTTCCACTTAGTTAGGCACTCAGATCCCCATTTCCAGAGATAATCAGAAGCTGGTCACATACCACTGAAAACATCCTAAACTGCAAATGATCTAAATGTCCACAAAGAAGAAGATGATTATCAAAATCATGGTATTGAGCATTAAAAGTATGGTTATGAAGATTTTTCTGGAGATGTAGACATGGAAACATGCTTTGATATAAATGAAGTAAAACAAATCAGGTTGCAAAACTACATGTTTGGTAAAATTTCCACTCTTTAAAATAATACTCACAGAGAATAGGAAATATGCCAAAAGGATAATACGATACCTGTAGAAGTTGTGTGTGTGTGTGTGTGTGTGTGTGTGTATATATATTCTTTTTTTCTCCCCAAGAATCAAGAGGAAAACTTTTTTTTTAAGTTGTCAGTAATAGTTTTAACTTCTATCAATATATTCCATCCAAGCTCAGAGACCTTGGTATATACATCAAGCCTCCTGCCATTTTTGCAAGGAAAGAAAGTGACGTATCCCAATCATAGCTTTTGAAATATACACACCGATCCTTGGCAGAGACCCACAACCCCTTCAGGATAATCCCAAATACCCCCACAGGTCCTGCAGCTCAATGTGCACTTTTCAAAAATACACGTGAGGATTCCAGACTTTTAGATTTATATTTCTAACAGAGTTTCCCACCTTGTGTACCTTGGATCAGTCAGTATTAAG
>NW_007726647.1:547239-547981 GCF_000696425.1 Galeopterus variegatus | reverse complement strand
AATCATAGCTTTTGAAATATACACACCGATCCTTGGCAGAGACCCACAACCCCTTCAGGATAATCCCAAATACCCCCACAGGTCCTGCAGCTCAATGTGCACTTTTCAAAAATACACGTGAGGATTCCAGACTTTTAGATTTATATTTCTAACAGAGTTTCCCACCTTGTGTACCTTGGATCAGTCAGTATTAAGGAATTACTGGCTAAAGGACAATATATTCAATCGAGTTAAGCAAATTCATACCTCAGGTTAATGAATTAAAAGAGGTTTCTCTTTGGAAGGACGCTGCAAGAGAGGCATATAGCATGTACATTTCCCCAAACCTATTTCAGAACTATCTCAAGGAATGATAGTTCTATAGACGTAGGTTGGGAAGTGCAGCTTTGAGCCCCAGCCTTTGATCCCTGTGGTTCTCAGCCCTGGCTGCACACTGGGATCATATGCAGAGCCTGAAAAGAATCCTTTGTTCTGGGTCCCACCTGGATTTGGTCTAGGGAGCAGCCAGAGCCGGGGCTGAGAACCACTCTTTTAGTTGTCCGTGCTAAGGAGAGCTCATCACTGGGGTCCAACGTCAGAATTATTCACACATCACCCATTTTTGGAACAAAATGGCACCTTGAAGGACATACACTCCAATGTCTCACTTTACAGAGGAGGAAACCGAAGCCCCCAAAGGATTCCCAGCCCCTGTCTCCTTCCATGCTGTTTTCATCCAATGCCAGGCTGTCCCATGGGCCAC
>NW_007726647.1:546698-547213 GCF_000696425.1 Galeopterus variegatus | reverse complement strand
TCCCAGCCCCTGTCTCCTTCCATGCTGTTTTCATCCAATGCCAGGCTGTCCCATGGGCCACGAGGCCTCTGGACCACAGGACCCTTCATTCAGAGGGCAAAGCAAAGGAGACATTTTGGATTTTCAAGGCCATCTCACTGCATCGGGAACTCTCTCTGGCAAGTGAGCCCTAACACAGTGAAATGCTGAGTCAAGTCCTCTTTCTTACACAATCCTAGAACTCAGAATGGGGATGTGAAGTTGAGAGGCTGTGCTGGCTCACAGTGTAAGGGAAGCTTACATTGGCAGTGGAGCAAACACATCGATGTTCCCTTAGGCTGCCTGAGCTGAAGGCAGGTACCATCTCCCCTCCGTGCACTCTGCCTCAGCGCAGGGGGCCAGAGAAGCTCTGCCATAGACGCCTTTGAGGCCAGGAGACTTCAGCACATGGCTAAGGCCCCTCAGAGTGGATGAGCGGGGCCCCCACCCTTCCGGCTACATTCTTGCCCCTAAACAGGGAATGCTCAGTAAAAAAA
>NW_007726647.1:545227-546211 GCF_000696425.1 Galeopterus variegatus | reverse complement strand
TTTCAAGCTTAAGATTCCATTATTTCTTTCTCTTTAGCAGCTTTGAGAGAAAACAAAAAACAAACAAAACAAACAAACAAAAAACCTATGAGGAGGAAAGTGAGACACACATCCACCCCTATACTCTCAGGTACCCTTCCCCGAGCCTCCAGTTCCTGTTGACCAGCCCTCCACCTCTGGTCCCAATACCTGCCACGACACCTTGCACACGGAGCTGTTCTCACAGAGACCCTACATCCTACAGGGGAGTCTCTAGGTGCCCTTCTAAACTCTAGGCCCACAGCGAAACCCCCGGAGAAGCAACTCTGGTGGGCTCCAATCTGCCCTCTGTGAGCTCGGAGTGGGGAGGGGATAGGAGAGGCGGAGAGGGCATGGAAGCAGACGGGAACCCAGTGAACTGCAGGATCCTGGTGGGGGCTGCAAGGATTTTCTACCGTGGGAAGCCCCTTTCGTGGGGTTACAGGAGTGCTTCAGCTAAGCAGCGTGGGCCACATTCTCAAAGGGTTTATCTTTTCTGCTTGTTGGTGCCTTTGAGGAATATCAACGGAGGGGCCACGTCCACAGGCCCCCAGCTTCATCAGTGACATCCCGGACCAACTAGCGCTCTCGCACCTGCCCTATGGTCCTCCTGTCCAGGAGGTAGTGGAAGGTGGGGCACTGAGAGCCGGGCATTGGAACCTCAATGAAACTCAGTGGCAATAAACTTAAGACATTATTGTTTCATATTAACACATGGCTAATCTACAGAGGATAGTAGAAAATTCACATGTACTTTTTAGAGGAAAAAGATAACTTCAAAGGCGTCTCACCCATCAGAGGCTGCCTTGGGTGCCCGTGGAACCCTCCCCTCTCCCTGCCCCGTGGATTGGATGAAGTTCACGCAGCGCTGCGCGTGGGTCATGGTTCAGCCACGGTGTGAGGGTCCAAATGAACCTCCTTCCCGCCCCCGCATCCCCCCCTCCCCGTTACGGTCCTCCCCGCCAA
>NW_007726647.1:543162-544697 GCF_000696425.1 Galeopterus variegatus | reverse complement strand
AGCCGCCTGCAGCAGGGGCCCAGGTGCCAGGAAGGAAAGAGCCCCGCCCTGCCCGCCAGCCCTCCCGGTGATGCGCCGAAGCAGGGCGGCGAGGGGCGCCAGGCAAGGCCTGGGCGCATCTTCCCCATCCCGCCTCCGAGTCGTGCGGATGCTCCGTGAGTCCCAGCAACCATGGGGGTCGCCAAAACTGCCACCTTCTGCTGCAAAGCCTCAGAAAGACAAGCCTTTTTTACTGGCACATCTTTGCCTTGTTTGGGCTCAGTGCCCAAGGACGGTTTAGAAGAAAAATCCGTTGACCACTCAAAGTCATTAACAACGAAGTTTTTCTCCTTGAATACTAATTACTGTTAAAGTCGCTGGAGTAAGTGGCTGATAGCGACCTCTCTGGTTTGGATACACAGACAGGGCCTTTGTGTCCCCTGGGTCACCTACTGCTGACATTAGCACAGTCAGAGCAGGACCCGAGGGTCTGCGTGCTCTTTGATGGGGAGACTACTGGGCTTGGAGTCTATAGCCTGGAGTCCCAGCTGGGCTGGCTCCACTGTTAACAGTTGAGTGACCTTCAACCAGTACCTGGACTTCTTTGAGACCTGTGTCTCTCAGTAGACCAATGTTTGGACCTCAGGATTCTTAAGAGCCTGTAGGCCAGCACTAGGGCACCTTGAGAGAATCTGGGGACCGGGCTGAAAAATTACTCTCCAAGATCAAAACTAACAGGAATCATCATTAGATGGAGGGGAACTGGTGTCTCCCCAGCGGTCACCTGCCCCAGAATGATTTGAGGTTGTCACTGATGGTAGTGCTTCTAAAGGGAAGCAAAGATCCAGAGGGTCCTCTTAAATTGTGTATTGAGGGGCGGGGGGATGCAGATGAAGGGAAAGTAGTCAGTCCTTAATGTTCCGGATGCTTTCTGTACATTATTTCATTTAATCATCACGAACAATCCTAAGAGGAAAAACATCATCCTTGTACAAATGAGGAAACTGAGGATTAGGAAGTTGAAGTGACTTTCCTGAGGCCAGGTGATAGTTTATCAAACACAAATCCATTTGCTAGAGCATGAGAGGAAGAGGAAGACATTGACACAGCAGGAACCAGAGGCAGGATGCCGTGTGGCACGCTGCAGCTTGTCTGTGCACAGGGAGTACTGAAAGGACAGAGAATTTGAGCCCTGAATGAGAAATGAGGGAAAATGGAGAGGGATGGTACAAACTATTCAGTGTTTTACTTAGATGTTTAGGGAGACAATGTGATCTTTTGAGTCTCCTTTTCTGACTGCAGCCCACATAAAATGTATGTTATTTATATGCTGCAGCCCTTTACACAAATGTATATGTGTAAATGTAACTAAAAGAACATTTTACAAAGCATTATTTCATGTAATGCAGTCTGATATTTTCTATTCTATTCTATTTTAATTATTTTTAATGGTGGTCTCACATCACTAGCTTTATTTCACTAATATCCACTAAGAAGTACAGTTTTAATCCTGGGACTGGCCAGCCACAAAAAAAAAAAAAAAAAAAAAAAAAAAA
>NW_007726647.1:539368-542260 GCF_000696425.1 Galeopterus variegatus | reverse complement strand
CCCCCCCAAAAAAAAAAAAAAAAAAAAAAAAAAAAAAGGAGAGAAGTTTGAAAACACTATACTAGAGAGTAGAACAGAGATATTTCTCTAGATTAATGTTTTCCAAAGGATTATATGTTATACATGAAAAGAATTTAAATGGCAAGGGTTCAGTGGGTCAAGTTTGGGAAACACTGAGCACAAACAGATTTGGGGTGGGCAGCAGGACTTATCAGAACCTTTGATACTAATGTGCACTAAGATTTTATGAGATAGGAGGAGAATGCCCAATGTTTCCCAGGCTTACTGGAAGCAGAACTCTTTCAGAGCAAGCAACACTGAGGATTCTTGGAACACACTTGGGAAAAGCTGCTCCAGGATCTGGCTCAGCCAGATGAAATGTCACATAAGATCAGAGTCAAAACATATATTCTGAAGTCAGACTCCCAAGCTCAGCACCATTTTGTTCACTTGAAACTCTCCTCAGGTAAGAAAATGCCCAGATAGTGAGTGCAGGTATTCCATTAGTGAATGAACAACTGCCGCTTGAATGTGAGCAGTCCGTACCCCAGGAATGACCACAGCTGGGTAAGCAGGTAAGGTTGAGTTCTGGACCAACTGAGCTGAGGATGCACCCTGGATCTATGATGACTTTACCACGGACCTGCCCTTCACAAGATCCTGCCTAGAAAAATCAACTTCCCTTTCTTTACCAACTCCTAGTTGGCACTGATTCCTTCCATCTCTGAAATCACAATTCAGACCACTTGGTCCATATTATCACAGAGGTGACAACTTACTTCCCTGATAACATCCTCCTCCATAGAGCTGTTAAGCGAAACCAAGGAAATTGCAGGTTCTGCTAGCTAAGTCTAGGTTCTTGGTTTCTTGAGCAGAGAATTGGACGAGACACACCAGAGGCGAAAAGCAAAGAGCAGTTTTATTTAGCAAAGAGAGAATACATTCCAGAGAGGATGGAGCAGGCTCAAACGAGAGAATGGCTCAAGAGCACCAACAGGAACATTCTTAGGGGTCTAAGACCTCTTAACTGGATTCTCATCGTTTGGTCATTACTGAGCCCTGGTAGTCTCTGCTGATGGGCACCTTACCTGGTGGGAACTCATTGGTCCAACAGAATGGTGCCCAATGTGGAGGCAGAGCTTCCTATCTGTCTTTGACTCCTATGGCTATTTTTGCACATGTGCGTGCCTACGTCCAGTTTTCCCACTTGCAAATAACCAGTGGGAAGTTTCCTGCTCTTTCCTCTTCCCACTCTTGTCTTTTTCTAACTTCCTTCCAGAGCCATGCCTGTGACTGTGACCTGAAATATCTACAAATCTGACAATCCTTATCATGCCTTTTCTCATTCCCTGTCTCCCTGCTTCCTCACTCTACATGCATTCAGAGGACATTTTGCTGGTCACTTGCAATGTACCATATTCTGTGTTTGGTACTGAATGTCAAGAATGAGTAAGAGGTAACACCACACTAAAAAACTGTTTGCTAGTATATACTAAAGCTAAATATACACATGCCCTGTGACCCAGCAAACCCACTCCTAGATCTATAGACAGCAGAAACACCACATATGTTCATCAAAAGTACGTACAAGAATCATAGCAGCATTATTCAGCCCCAAACTGGGAACAATTCAAATATCCATCAACAGTAGAAAGGATAAGTAAGTCGTAGTGTATGCACATGATGGAGTGTTTTACAGCAATGGGAGTTCATGAATGACAACTACTTTCAAAGATTCTACTGAAGGAAAGAAGCTGGCCATAAAAGCAGGCCTATGTATGATTCCATTTTCATGAACTACAAAAATAGGCAATGCTAATTTCTACTGTTAGAAGTCAGGTGAATGGTTACCTGGGGAGATAGTAATAACTGGAAAGGAGACATTTGTGGTGCTGGTAGTGTTTTGTTTCTCAATCTGGCTACTGATTTCACTACGGATGATAGTTGAAAATTCATCAAGTTATGCTATGTATGATGTGTGCATCTTTCTATATGTATATTAAACTTCAATAAAAAGCTACATAAAACAAAAATTACTACATTCTGTTTCTAGCCTCAAAGGTCTCATAATCTATACCAGTGGGCTCCAAACTTTTTAAATTATTCACCCCAGCAGCAATAAGTTTTTGAATACAACCTTCAATATATGCATTACATATTTACAAGTTACTTAAGTATGCCACCTTATTATCTACATTATAAAACATGCAGCAAAAAAAGAATTAAAGGGGGTGAGATAAAAATAAGTTGAAATAGAAATTTTAATGTTTCCTTCCCACATTTCAGGGGGTCATTCTATATGTTTGGATTGCTTGGTTCTCATATTGAAAGCCAGTGGCCAGTCTGATGAAAGAGACCAACAGGTATACACATCAGCACAATAAAAAGTAAGTGGGAGAAGATATGGAAGCCGCAAAGAAGTAGATCTTCTACTTTCTTCTCCCCCACCTCAGAGGGACTTTCCAGACCTAAGGCCTGCACTTGGGGATATCACCTTCCTGCAGAGGTGCTGGGGTACAGGCAACACATAGTACCTTGAGGCAGAGCCTTGAATCAGATTCAGCCCTATGGGCTTTGAATACTCAAAGAGGCTGAAAAAAGTATAATTTTAAAGTTCTGAACCAAACTTGGTTTTGCAGAGGTGAAGATTTATTCCTTTGGGTCTAACTGTTCTTTTCTTTTAGGAAAACAGGACCTCCTTTAAACTGCCCCCACAACCACACACACACACACACACACACACACACACACACAATATGTATCAATGGATCTCTTAGATACGTAGAGGTCTCTGCTGAAACATTTGAGAGGTTTGGGAGGCTGTGCTTCTTTTTTTTTTTCTTTTCTTTTTGTCTTTTTTCGTGTCCGGCAACGGATCGCAACCCTCAGTGT
>NW_007726647.1:534871-538840 GCF_000696425.1 Galeopterus variegatus | reverse complement strand
CATGAACAAAATTACTTTTGAGAAGAGCTTCTTGAGAAGGGTCATAAATCAGATTTTGTCAGTTCTCTGCTCAAAACCTCCCAGAGGCTTCACATCTCCCTCAGCTTCACATGACACATCTTCCAGGGGCCTGCAAGTCCTTCACACTTTGGTCCTCATCGCTTCTCTAACATCATCACTGTGCTCTCTCTCTCTCCCTCATTATGCTCCAGTTCACACCCTCCCCCTATTGCTCCTTGCCTGTTCTAGGCACTATCCCACCTCAGGACCTTTGCACTTGCTATTCCCTCTCCCTGAAATGCCCGAGATGTCTCCATGGTTTGCTTCCTCATCTCCTTCAGGTCTTTGCTCAGGTGTCACCTCTTCAGTGAAGACTTTCCTGACCACTGTACTTAAGACTGCACACCTCAATCCCCTTCAGTTCCATCCTTTGGTTTTTATTTTCTGAACTAGACAACTTCTTGGCAGCTTTATTTAAGAGTTTTTAATTTAGGTAACCAATAAATCCCTCCTTTCTAGGAAACAGCACTTCGTGTATTATTACTTTCAGAATTTCAGCTGATTGCTGGTTGTCTGCTCCCAGGTTGTTGGTAGGATCTCTGGTTACACCGTGGACCTTGCAAGTAGGAAATACTCAACTGAGGCAGACTGGTGCAAGAGCAGAATATTTCGTTATTTCCACCTGAGGGCACTTCCACTTCATCAGGAGTGAGTATCAATTTCACCACTTCTAAGATTTCCAACTTGCTCTATGGATGTTTTGGGACTCTTATAAATTGGTACGCCAGGTAGCAGCCCAGTTGGCCCACTCTTTAATGATTCCATGTCTAGCTCCATCCCAGACTTACTAAATAAAAATTTCCAAGGTTTGACCACTTTAAATTTTTTAAGCACCATAGTTAATTCTAAAACACAGCCAAGAACTGCTGAACTGCTGAAGTAAGCAATTCCTCTTCCTTGGCTCCCATATCCAAAAAGCCATTCTAAATGATTCTGGAATCTTTCTCCTTCTCACTGCTGCTTCTTTGGCTCAAACTTTTGTCATCACCGCAGCCTCAGAGAAAACCCCAAATAGTCTCCCAGGCTGTACTTTTGCTCCTTCCAATCCATCCCACACATCACCGCCAAAATGTAAACATGGGCCTGCCTCTGGACTGTTCCACATAACTTTCAGAATTAAATTCAAGTTTCTTAGCATGGCTTTCAGAGTCCATCAAGGTTTGACCTTTTACTGCCTCTCCAGGCCTTTTACACACTTCTAAACTTCTTAAGTGAAGTGCCCTCCACCTCAAGGCCTTTTCTTGACATACTCCAATTTTCAGCCTGACATACCTCCCCCCACCTTTCCTCTCCATCCTGAAGACCCAGCAGGGCGTGGCCCCTGAAGTTACCTTGTTACAAATATCTCCTTTTTGTCTCACCCAGTGGAGGAAGAAATGATTCTGGGCCTTCTGTCTCCATCTGCCTGGCATCAAGTAGCTACCCAGCAAATGCTTTTGAATAAAGGAATGAGACAGAAGATTGGGGTTCAATAGTGAATCTACCATTCACAAAGCATGGGTCCTCTGTAAAGCAACTTCCCCTCCACAGGCTTCAGGTTCATCCTCTGACAAACAAAGACCGTCATCCCTGCCCAGACTGCCTCCCTGGGCTCCTGCACCCATGTAATGTGTTCATATAAGTCACACATCCATGACAGGGCTTTTCTCATAGTAAACTCTCAAAAAGATTTGTTGAATCCATGAATGATGAAGGAGGAAGGACCTTCTTTTGTGGCAGAGAATGCTAATAACATCCAGTTTACATTCTCTCTTTTTTCTTCAGTCACTGAATTCCTATATTCTAGGGGCCAGCAGTGTACTCAAAGTAAATTATATATTTCACAGCCTCCCTTGCAAAAACGGACAGTCAATGAGAAGTAAATGGTTGTCATTGGGTAGGGCCCACAAAGAGCTCTTGGAGGGGCTGGGGTCATTTAGATTACTGTTCAGTAAATCTTCACTCCCCTTCCCCCTCCTGTGAGCAGAGCATGTATCTCTCTGCTCCACTGTCGTGAAGCCTGGACATGGACTAACTTTGACCAATAGGACATTAGTAAGCAAACACAGGCATTACATGTGCATGTGCAGTGGTGCTTGGCTGTGCATTCTGGTGGTTCACCATGTGACGAACAAGCATAGGGGTAATCTGATCTTGTGAAATTGAAGGGGGATTCTAAATAAGTTACACTTTTTAATAAAGAAATTGAATAACACAAAAGCGTAAAATAAGTCTCCATAAAATCCAGAGAAGAGATTGTAAAACTTCTTTTTGGATCCTGTCTGGAGTCATAGCTGAAAAAAAAAATGAGAAAATACTATTTATCTCAGCTGCCTTTTCTGGTGATAGTGTATGGAGTTCTGGAGCAGTCTTATTTCTAAAAATCAAGTCATTTTTTGCTGTATGAGTTTTTGTCACAACCTATACATATCAAATGACTCAGGTATAGTCAGTTCATCCTTTTTCAGGCTCCTTGTGGCCTCTTCAAGTTATGGCGAAACAGCCTATAAACTTGTTTTACCATAATCCTTTTCTCCAGTCTCATCCTCGATATATTTCCAGATTAAAAAAGGACATTGTTATGAACTGAATGTTTGTATCCCCCAAAACTCATGTTAAAGCCATAACCCCAGTATGGCTATATTTGGAGATGGGACCTTTAAGGAACTTATTAAGGTTAAATGAGGTCAAAAAGTGGGGCCCTGATAGGGTTAGCGTTTTTATAAGAAAAGACACCAGAAAGAACTTGCTTGTGTTCCCCCATGTGAGTACAAAGCAAGAAGGTGACCATTTGCAACACAAGGGGAGAGCCCTCACCAGATACCAACCCTGCTGTCGCCTTGATCTTGGACTTCCAGTCTCCAGAACTATGAGAAAATAAATGTCTGTTGTTTAAGCCACCCAGTCTGTAGTGTTTTGTTGTGGCAGCCCAACCAGACTAAAAAAGAAATCCTTCTTGTCCTACAGTTTGAAAATATGATTTTATGACAGGCCAACACTTTAAAATCTTTTCTATGGCTGACAGCAATGATAGCCATGTCTAAAGAGATGCTTAAGTCAAAAATTGCATCAAGTGCTTCAGCGGGTTTTGAGGAAATTTAAAAGTGGCCCAAAACTTTTATTACAAAAGCCTCAGTGTCACAGGTGAGCAAATGACACCCTTTTCTAGCAGTGTTGTGTATGAGATATGCAGGTCATCTAGCAGGTAAGGTCTTTTCTTTTTCTCTGGTAAGAAGTTCATAGACTAGATGGAATTTGTCAAAATTTACATCTGCACTGTCTGCTGAATAGGCAGATTGATAAGGAAAGCCTAGTTTATGTTTGGACAAGATATCAACAATCTTTTATGTTTTCTGCAGTTTTATCAAGATCTTAATAGAAATCAAGAAGACAATTTGAAACTCCATTTTTCAAATCAAAGTACCCAACAGACAGGGGAAACCTTTTTGTTGCCATGATCTGTCGCATCACTTGATATAATGTAGAAAGGATGATCATTTGTTAGATTTGACAGAATCAGCTCTACACTCTAAGGGGCCAACAAATCTATTATAAAATCTCCCCCTTTTGTTTGCCCACAGGACATTTTAGTTGCAACCTCTGTAATCAGGAAATGTAACTTAACTCAGTTTCATAGAGTAATCAAGGGAATGAAACAATAATGCACGTTCATTCAGTCGTATGCCCAAGATAATTCAGTGGCCTCTATTTTCAACTGAGCATTGATGTCTTTGGGGAAAGATAAGGCAGGGGAAAAAAAAGATACGTTTGATTGATTCAGAGGTATTTGCCCTGTCTCATCTAGATTTTTGAGATTCAGTGCCCATGTGTGCTTTCATATCTCGTTCACCATGCCCAATCCCAAATTGTTTTCTGTATAGTATTCTGTGTTTTAGTTACTCACTTTCCTAATCCAGTTATATGTGCTCT
>NW_007726647.1:532505-534016 GCF_000696425.1 Galeopterus variegatus | reverse complement strand
TTTTCTGTATAGTATTCTGTGTTTTAGTTACTCACTTTCCTAATCCAGTTATATGTGCTCTTCCATCTGTCATTGAAATAAGTCATTTAGCCTTTTTTTTTCCCAGTGATGTCTAGGTCATGCTGACAATGATATAATTGTTCTCATTTTCATTATTTGAACTCTTAGAAAACATGATCATAATATTCATAATGTAAAAAATTAAACTAGCACTTCTCAACACAAAGTCCAATAGTTAATACACAGACAAAATTAAAAACAGATTGTTGATGCTCACAAAATTACAACACACTTAAGTCAGACACTTAAGTCACATCACTTAGAGTGATGCTGCAATGAATGTTCCATTATTGTGAATCACAAGTCATGGTTTCCAACATCAATAGTTAAGAGAAAAATAAGCAACAATAACTACAAAAGGCAGATATCTATGCCTTATTCATTGGACTCTGAAAGCAGTGTTGCTTTCAATCCCTATTTTGGGGCAGCAATGTGAGTTCTGTACTTGCCCCCCAATTGTCCCCACCTATCACCAAAAATTGAGACTTTTTGTGTCCTCAGGAGGGGTTTCTTGAGACATGGAACTTTCAGTGCTAACACTAGGACACTGCTGAGCAAACCAGGATGGTTGGTCAACCTAGCCTAAAGGAAGTTTAGGGTTTATATCAGTTATATTCACTTCCAGAACAGATGAATTCAGCTAGCAATTAACTACACTTACTGAGCATCCACATTTTCCACTTTATAAATGGATAAACTGAAACTAAAAATCTAGACTCCACCACTTATGGACTTGGAGAAAGTGGAAATGGGTTTTTGTCCTTGCCCTGTCTAGAAAGGAACCATATCTTAGTAACCAAGGGTCAGACACACTGTCAAAGAAGAGAGAATTAGATAACTGTAAGGGAAAGACAACAAATTATAAGGGGGATGAGTGAGGGCCTACCAGTCCCACTATCCTTTGCTGCCTCCAGGTGACTCCTTTTGCTCCTGGAGGATTGGGGCCTTGTTTTATTAAGAGTTGCATCTCTTATGTAGTTCTTAAACTTTTTCCCTAATGGTAGACCAGAGAAAATTCAGACCCTAAGGCACATGACCAGGGATAATTCTCAAGTCACCTCACAGCTAGCATGAAAATTTTATCCCAGTCCATTATATACATATGTATTTGTTTTAATGTTAAAATAATGAAATTATTATTTAAATGTCTTAATACATTTCTGACACAGTGTCTCAGAATCCTCCTCTAAAATTACTGCTCCAGAAAGCAGTAACTGTGGGCAAGTCACTTAACATTTATAAGCTTCCATTTCTTATCAAAGAAAGTATAAAATTATGCTTTTTCTCTCCATATTTTATAAGAAATGAGAGGAAATAACTTACACAAAACATATTCTTTAAGCTTACTACTATTTGGTCGTACTTGCATAAATCCCTGACATGGATTAATGAACAGTGTCAATAATTGTATTTTTTCTGAAAAATTTTTATTTATTTTATTTATTTATTTA
>NW_007726647.1:528177-531581 GCF_000696425.1 Galeopterus variegatus | reverse complement strand
AATGAACATTGGGGAACAGGTATACCTTTGACTTGATGATTTCCATTCCTCTGGGTACATTAGTTCTCACTTGTAAAACAGTCACAGCACAGCCAGGAAGAATATATCACATTTAAAGTCAAATTCCCTGGCCTAGCCTAAAGAGTTAAGATCATCAGTATCTCATTTTCATACTTACTTGTGTTTCAAGTACAGGCGACTAGGTAAGTATTGATTATTTCCGTGAATATTAAGATTTGTTATCTCCACACCACTACAGATCTGACAGCCATTGAAATAAAGAGTCTAATTCCACTACTGATGTTGGATTGCCAGCACTCTTCAGTCCTACCCTTCCTTCTCTCCCTCTTACCCCACACCTGGACAAGCCTATAAGAAAACCTGTGGGTCCCTCCCTTGGCACCAGCAGGAAGTTCAGATCATGTGAGCCTCTGAAGGCACACTGGGAATCCCACCCCAATGCTACTCCCAGACCAAAATTAAACTTAAAGCCACTCCCCCCTCCTTGCTCTCTGAAAGACTAGTCTGAAGACTAGATGAGCATCTTCAGACTAGTTTGGGTGCCTGCCTTTCTCTCCCCCAAAAGCCTCAATATTTAAGTAATAAATTCCCTCATATCCCCTTGGTATATGTGTGGACTAGTCTGAAGACTAGATGAGCATCTTCAGACTAGTTTGGGTGCCTGCCTTTCTCTCCCCAAAAAGCCTCAATATTTAAGTAATAAATTCCCTCATATCCCCTTGGTATATGTGTAGCATCTTCAGTTTTGTCATCCAAACCAATTTGATTGCAGGGGTGGGTGGATGAGTTTCATTCCACCTGGCAGAGTGATCACAACAGACATAAAAAATAGAAAAGGATATTATGAACAACTTCATGCCAATAAATTTGATGCCTTAGATGAAATGAACAAATTCTTTGAATAATTTTCCAAAAGTGATAAAATAATAAATGTCTGAATATTGTTAAAAATATTAAATTCATAATTGAAAGTCTTCCCACAAAGAAAGCTCTAGGCTCAGGTGAGTTCAAAGGTTAATTCTGTCAAACATTTAAGGAAGAAATAATACCATTTTACACAAACCTTGTCAGAAAATTTAAAAAGAGGGAAGACTTTCCAATTCATTTGATGAGTCCCTGATACCAAAACCTAACAATAACATCACAAAGAGGGAAAACTATAGGTCCTTATCTCTCAGGAACATAGGCACAGAAGTCTTAAAATATCAACAGATAAAACCTAGCCATATGTATGTATATAAAATGAGATATATATAATAATAATATAATTATTAACAAGCAGAGTTTATTCCAATAATAAAATTATCATTAATGTAATCTACCATGTTAACAGAATAAAAGAGAAAAACATCATCTCAATAGATTTTGATAAAATTCAAACCCATTGACAATAAAAAAGAAAAAATTCTCATCAAACTAAAAGTAAGAGGGCACAACCTTAATCAAATAAAGGTTTCTATGAAGAAACTATAGCTAGCATTATACTTAATGGCAAAATGCTGAACTCTTTTTTGGGGATAAGGCAAGGATCAAGTATGACTTCTATTCAAGATTTTTCTGGAGATCTTAGTCAATGCAAAGGTAAGAACAAGAAATAAAAGATAGAGAAATTAAAAAGAATAAAAATATCATTATTCATAGATATATTATTTTGCACATAAAAGTGCAAAATAACCTACAAACTATTATAAATAATAAATGGAGTTAGCAAGGTCGCTAAATAAAAAATCAAGGCATAAATATCAACTGTATTTCTATATGCTAGTAATAAAATTTTGAAATAAAACATAAAATGTATTATTACAATAACATCAAATACTCAGAAATAAATGTAGCAAAATATGTTCAAGAAAATTGAAAATTACAAAACCTTTCTGACATGAATTAAAGAAGAACTAAATAAAAGATAGCAAATGTATGGATAGGAAGACTCAATATTAAAAATATAAATTGTCAAACTGATCTATAAATTCAATTATAGTAAGTTGTTTATGTTAAAATTAATAAGCTGATTCCAAAATTTTACATCAAAATGTAAATTACTTAGAATGCCTAAAATAATCTTAAGAGATAAAAAAGTTAATGACCTACGATGTCAGGACCTATTATAAAGCTACAGTAACTAAGAAAGCATGGTACTAGCAACAGGATAAAGAAACCAAAAAAGATCATAGACAGTCCAAGACCTCTAAACGCGGGCAACAAAAGCAAAAACAGACAAATGAGATTACATCAAACTTAAAGTTTCTACACAGCACAAACAAAAAACAAAAAACAAACAAACAAAACCAATCAACAGATTAAAAAAGCAACTGGCAGATGGAAAAAAATATTTTCAAACTATTCATCTGACAAGAGATTAATATCCAGAATATACAATGAGCTTAAATAACAGCAAAAAAACCCCAAATAATTTGATTTAAAAATGGGCAAATGACCTGATTAGACATTTCTTAAAAGAAAACACACAAATGGTCAACAGGTATATAAAAAAATGCTCAATATCACTAACCATCATAAAAATGCAAATCAAAACCACAATGAAATATCATCTCACACCAGTTAGAATGGCTATTATCAAAAAGACAAAAAATAACAAAGGCTGGTGAGGATGCAGAGAAAAGGGAACTCTTACACACTGTTGGTAGGAATGTAAATTAGTATAGCCATTATAGAAAATAGTATGAAGGTTCCTCAAAAAACTAAAAATAGGACTACCTTGTGATCCAGCAATCCCACTACTGGGTATTTATCCAAAGGAAAGGAAATTAGCATACCAAAGAGATATCTGTACCTCCATGCTTATTGCAGCACTATTCTCAATAGCCAAGATACAGAACCAATCTAGGAGTCTATTGACCGATGAATGGATAAAGAAAATGTGGTATATATACACAATGGAATACTACTCAGTCATAAAAAAAGAATGAAATCATGTCATTCACAGCAACATGGGTGAGCCTGGAAGATGTTAAGTGAAATAAGTCAGGTGCAGAAAGATAAATACTGGATGTTCTCACTCATATGTGAAAGCTTAAAAAAAAAGTTGAGGTTTAGAGAGTAGAATTGTGGTTACTAGAGGCTGTGAAGGGGAGAGGGGAGGAATGGCTAGGATGAAGTTGGTTTGCAGATACAAAATTATTGCTAGATAAGTAAAATAAGGTCTAACGGTCTATAGTAGTGTTAGGCATCTATAATTAACAATAATTTATTGTATGTTCTCAAGTAGCTAGATTAGAGTTCAACACTCTCATCACAAAGAAATGATAAATTTTTGTAGTTATGGATATGTGTGGGGAAAATAGGATAATTTAGTCCCTAAGCTCAGGTCTGGTTGGGGATCGAGCAGCACATTTCTTGTAAACAAGTTGTGTGTGGGTGGA
>NW_007726647.1:524886-526629 GCF_000696425.1 Galeopterus variegatus | reverse complement strand
ACGAAGGTAGCTCTGTTTCATCAATTTTAAGTTGCTGACATCTTTTTCTTATTAAACATATCTTCAGAAATCTTGTCCCCTAAGTAAGTTATAAATGCTGCAAGGACAGGAGCTCCATCTTATAAATCCCATGAAGAAAGAGAACTTGGAGCTTTGGAAATAGACCTGGGTTTAAAGCTGAATTTCATCACTTTGAGCTATGCTACCTTGGACAAATTTTTTACCCTCTTTAGGTTCAATTTCCACATCTATAAAATGGGGATAATGCCTACCTTATGAAGTTTGTTAAGAAAGTTTTAAATAGACAGTGGATGTAAGGAGCTTAACACCTCGTAGATGCTCACCAAATGATAGCTTCCTTCTCTTCCATCCTCACCAAGCCTTGCTCATAGAGCCCTTGGTAAGGCTGCGATTATTTTCTTACCTTGTTCCTGTGCCCAAGCAGCAGTCTAGAGAATGAATGAAGGGCACATCAGCTCAACATTCTTCTAATGGTCAGGAGCTAGTGGTCTAGNTTGGGGATCGAGCAGCACATTTCTTGTAAACAAGTTGTGTGTGGGTGGAGTTAGTGCACATATGCACCAATGTATCTTTTAGTTTTGTTGCTATTGTGTGTTCTTCAGTTTGTGAAGCAGAGGCTGGCCGGCAGAGCTCAAGTCTAAAAATAGAACATGTTTACTCTGCTGGCAGTTGATCAGTTTTTCTTTGGACTTTGCTGGTGGCAGTTGAGTTTCTGAGTTTTGGTTAGTATTTCCTAGCTCTGAGACATGTGTGTCCTGAATAAAGACTGTTCCTATTTCAACCAAGGCTCCAAGGACCTTTATGCAGGTTACCTAGCTCATAGACCTGCGTGTGAAGGGTTTGTGAGCAGATTCGAGGGGTCTGTGAGCAATAGACCCAGCCCTAGCAATACACCTACCCTATAACAATCCCACTTACATATATCGATATATGTATGTATATATATGTGTATATATATATATTGCGTGTATGTATGTACTATATATACACATATAGTACGAGGGTACTTCAAAAAGTTTGTGGAAAAATAAATTACAAGATAATACAAATCTTTTCATGAACTCTTGAAGTACCATATATACATATAAATATATATACATATATCCAAGAGATATGACTAATTAGTCAAGAGGCATGTTAAAGAATATTTATATTAGTTTTATTCACAATAGTCCCAAATCTAAAATCACCTAAATATCTATCAACCAGTGCTATTTTCAGTTAATGGACTAGTACTCAGCAATTTTTGAAACCCTCTGCTTATGGATAAATCTCACAGACAAATTATGGTGAAAGTGTTCAAACATAAAAGAGCACCCATAAATGATTTTATTTATATGTAGAATGGACAGCACTAACCTGCAGTAACAGAAATTATAATGGTTAAACTTTGGGAGGAGATTTACTGCTAGGAAACATGAGGAAGTCTGTGCTGTCTTGATCTGGTGGGTATAATAAATCTCACTATTTGCCTCTGTTAAAGACTACCTTGCTACTCTCAAGCTTGATTTTTTCTCACTTCGCAATATATTGTGATCATTTCCATGTCAACGAAGGTAGCTCTGTTTCATCAATTTTAAGTTGCTGACATCTTTTTCTTATTAAACATATTTTCAGAAATCTTGTCCCCTAAGTAAGTTATAAATGCTGCAAGGACAGGGGCTCCATCTTATAAATCCCATGAAGAAAGAGAACTTGGAGCTTTGGAAATAGACCTGGGTT
>NW_007726647.1:520939-523990 GCF_000696425.1 Galeopterus variegatus | reverse complement strand
TTTGGGGAGTGTGCAGTTCTCTTGCGATTATTTTCTTACCTTGTTCCTGTGCCCAAGCAGCAGTCTACAGAATGAATGAAGGGCACATCAGCTCAACATTCTTCTAATGGTCAGGAGCTAGTGGTCTAGCTGACCATATCATTTAAGATCTGAAGATGAATTCTAAGAACTCACAGTAATGGGTATCCTGAATTCTTCTCACCAGTCATGCACAGTGATCCCCTCAAAAGAAATAAAAAGGAGGAAATGCACTGAATTTCAAAACTGGCAAGAGGGTTTGACACATCCAAGCTGATTCCAGAGCCAATGGTACAAGAAAGAAACGTTTTAAATAATGAGCATTTGAAGAAGTAAATAGCTCCACCATGTGGTCAGCATTACATACAGAAGTTGTTCTATGCCTTAATTCAGCCTTGGGTCTTTCCTAGCTGCTGCATAATGTACTGGCTTCACAGGGATGGAGATGGAACTAAGACAAATTTAGGTCAGTGAACACAGTTGATCTCACAATCTGACCCTCAACAAGAATATCTGTGGCTCTGTGCCCACTGTGTGTTTAGGGCCTCCTAACTTCTCAACGAGGCCCCAGTTCAATAACTGGGCTATAGGCATTTTATAGACCTAAACAACCCCCACCCCACCCCTATTTATTGCCAGCTGACCTATCAGTGTGGGATTTATAAAACTATGTTTCTTGCCACAGTACTTGTCTTCCATCACATATGGCTCCCCATCTACTTGTGGGTTTTCCTGAGCGATATGAGAACAGATGCCGTGACTATCTTATTCACACATGTAATCTTAGCACCTATCATGATGCTTGGCACAGAGAATGAGCTTAATAAATGTTTGCTGAGTGAATTAATGTCAAAGTGATTCAAATGCCCAATATATGTTATCTACTGATTGCAGAAATTATTTTACTCACTCACTCTTTGGTTCAACATTTTTAGGAACCTCCTATCTGCCAATAACTGTGTAAGGGCTGGGGAGACAAAGATGACTAGAACATGGTCCTCTGCCCACAAGGATCTGTAGGTGGGAGACAGACAGTTGTGGACAAGAATAATATAACGAGACCTATGAGAAAGGAATGAGCAGGCTGCTTGACACCTACAGGAGGAATTACACCTGCCCAAATAGATGAGTTAAGGCCTCCAGGACTTCTGAGCCAAACAAGTGTTTAGGATGAGTAAGGAATTAATTATCCAGGTGGACTATAATGGGAGGTAGGGGTGAGGTATTTTAGTTAAAGGGAACAGGATGCTGTGCATGGGGTTGAAGCAGGGTCATCCCTGCATTTAACAGAGCAGAAAGCTGAGCTTTCTGTTGTGTTTAAAAGACACAAAAGTCCTCTCTACATAAGGGTAGCATTTGGAGGCATGATGGGAAGAAATAGAAAAAAGCCCTTAAAACCTTCCCATAAAAAAATAATAATAACCTTTTTCTTGGCAACTGGAAATATTTGAATTCATTTTCAAAATGAATTTTTGAACTAAATAAAAATAAAGATAAAATGTCATTCATACAGGAAAGTTTAAGCCTAAATTCCTATATTGGGGGCGGGGGGAAGTAGAACACTAATGAGTTAAGCATTAGCCCAAGCAGTTAGGAAGGAAAAAAAGCAACATAAGCCTCTCTTTTTCCTCCTTGGCAATCTTTTGGCAGCTATGCCTTCCTGACCCCTTGTCTGTTTCCCTCTCTCTCCTCTCTCCTTTCTCCTCCACTTGTCCCTTTTCCCTACCCAGTCTCAGAATCCCTGCAAGAGAGCATGGCTGTCCCAGGTTAAGAGGGAAAAAAAGACCTTGAGCACATTGTTTCAGGACCAGAGATAGTGGTACGAGGTGTACCCACCCACCCCAACTTCAGTCATGCCTACTCAGACTCGTTAGGCCCTGTACACACTTGAAAACACAGCCTCACAGTTAACGAAGTAAGCAAGGAAAAATGGAAAAATCCAGAAGCAACAGGAGATGTTAAAACAACTGACAGATCTAACAGACAAATATTAGTCAAGGTATAAAAAATTTGAAGAATACAAAAACAAAGATGGCTTAATGGATCCTTATAAAATACTGCATTCAAAAATTCAAAATGCGTAATTTTGAAGTAGGAAACATTTCCCTAAATTAAGCATCCACCATACAGTCTTCAAATATTTCAAAGTACTGAAGTCATACAGAGTATATTCTTTGACAACTATTCAACCAAGCCAGAAATCAGTAATGGAAGAAAACTAGCAAGTCTTCACATATTTGGAAATTAAGGGATACATTTTTAAGTAACTCATGGGTCAAAGAACATATTCACAATATAAATTAGAAAATTTTTTGAACTGAATGAAGATGAAAATAAAATTTGAAGATGCAGGTAAAGTAGGAAAGTTTACAGCCTAAATTCAAATGTTAAAAAGTAAAAAGGTAGAAAACTAATGAGTTAAGCATTAGCCCAAGCAGTTGGGGGGAGGGGAAGCAAAAACAAAGGGTATAAGGAAGAAATTAGTAAAGATAAGAGTAGAAATTAATAAAAATAGAAAACAAACATACAATAAAGAGTTTTAAAATGAAATGCTGTCCCTCCCCACCCACCCACCCCGCCACCNAGGGGGAGTCAAAGAGGAACTGTGTGCTGAGGGACCCTCCCCCGAGGAGTTCACACCAGCAATATGTGAGAAGGGGGAGGGGAGGCTAATAAATCATGACGAAAATTAGTTTATTTAAAGAATGCAAAGTTGATTTAATATAACAAATCAATCAATGTAATTGGCCACATTAATAGATTAAAGGATAAAATCATATGATCATCTCAATAAACTCAGAAATAGCATTTGATAAAACTCAATCTTCATCTTCTCTTTCTTAATTATAACTAAAAAAGAAAAAGAAAAAACCCTAAAACTAGAAACAGAGGGATCTCTCTTCTTATACGAGGGGTCCTCAAAAGGATTGTGGAAAGATGTGTATTATCTTTTTTTTCTTTTTTCTTTTTTAAAAAAAAAAGATGACCGGTAAGGTGATCTCAACCCTTGGCTTGGTGTTGTCAGCACCACGC
>NW_007726647.1:515611-519770 GCF_000696425.1 Galeopterus variegatus | reverse complement strand
CCGAGGGTTCGGATCCCATGTGGTGACCGGTTCCCGCTCACTGGCTGAGTGCAGCACGGGCACAACACCGAGGGTTGCAATCCCATTGCCAGTCCCTGGTACGGGCACAACACCGAGGGTTGTGATCCCATACCGGTCAGTAAAAAAGACAAAAAGGAAAAAAAAAAAAAGAATTTGTAGTTTAGTGATATAGATGAGTAAAACTCAATATAAAAATATCAACTGTATTTCTAAAAAACAGTAAAATTTGCCATATAAAATATTTTAAGAGACACCTATATAAGTTTTCTATCACTGCCATTACAGACTTCTTGGTTTAAAAACAGCACAAATTTGTCCTACAGTTCTATAAGTCAGAAGTCTGACAAAGGTCTCATCAGGTTAAAATCAAGACGTCAGCAGGGCTAATTCCTCTCTGGAGCCTCTAGGAGAGGATCTATTTCCTTGCCTTTTCCTGTTTTTAGGGGCTGTCTTCATTCCTCAGCTTATGGCTTCCTTTCTTCATCCTCAGAGCCAGTAACATTCTATCATTCTGATCTTCCAAAGTCACAGCTCCCTCTGGCTAATGTCAAGAAATGATCTCCAGTATTAAGGTCTCATGTGATTAGATGGGGCCCATGTGGATAATCCAGGATAATCTCCCCATATCAAGGTCCCCCACCTTAATCACACACAGAAAGTTCCTTTTGCCATGTGTAATATGTATAAGGTAACATGCTCATAGGTTCTGTAATTAGGGCATGGACATTTGGGAGGGGCCATTATTCTGCCTACCACAACCTACTTTTTAATAGCATATAAATGTCAAGTATCTCAGAATAAATCTATCAAAAGATCTTTAAAATGCTACACATAAAACTATAAAACATTATTGAGGGGGAATGACTATATAAAATGGTGGCATAGGGCTGGCTGATTAGCTCACTTGGTTAGAGTACGGTGCTGATAACACCAAGGTCAAAGGTTCAGATCCCCTCACTGGCCAGATGCAAATAATAATAATAATTTAAAAATAGAATAAAATAAACAAAATGATGGCATAAGAAACCCTAGGGATTGGTCCCTTCACTGAAGCAACCATTAAGCTGGAAAGAATAATTGGAATCAACTAATTCAGAATTCTGGAACCTGATCAGACACTTAAAACAACTAAGGCAGTACTTAATGAAGGGAAAGGGTGCTGGGATTTTTTGTTTGTGTTTTAATTTTGTTGGTCTCTGGATGACCACAGATAATGGGAAAGAAACTTCAGTGACCACACACAAGGAATATATGTTTTGCAAAAGTAGTTTGGAAAAGCACAAATAGATAGCTTCAGCACTCAAAAAGCAAAAATCAACAATTCTTGAGTATGTGGAGAATCAGATTTTTAGAGTTACCACTCTAGAATTAATATTTAGAATGTCTGGTTCTCAACAAAATATTACAAAGCATGCAAAGAAATCTAGCCCATTCTCAGAAATAAAGAATTTGATGGAAACTATCACTGAGAAAGCACAGACATTGGAATAACCAGGCAAAGATGTTAAATCAATTGTCTTAAACATACTCGAGCTAAAGAAACTATGTACAAATAATAAAGAAAATCAGGAAAATGATGTATGAGCAAAGTGAGAATACGATAAGTTAGAAATTATAAAATGGAATCAAACAGAAATTCTGGAGTTGAAAAGTATAATAACTGAAATGAAAAATTCATTAGAGGAGTTCAGTAGTATATTTGGGCAGGAAGAATAAAGGACCTTGAAGACAAGGCAATTGATATTATGCAGTCTGAGGAACAGAAAGAAAAAAATGTAGAAAAATTAACACAGCCTGAGGGACCCTTGGGACACCATCAAACATACCAAATATGCATCACAGAAGTTCCAGAGGGAGAAGAGAAAGAAAAAAAGGCAGAAAAAAAAATACTTGAAGAACTGATAGTTGAAAACTTCCCAAATTTGATGAAATTCATGAATATATACATCTAAGAATCTCAATGATCTCCAAGCAGGATAAACTCAAAGAGATCCACAATGAGACACTTTATAGTCAAATCAAATAAACCCGAAGACAAAGAGAGGATTTTGAAAGCAGCAAGAAACAAGTGATGTATTTCAATAAGATTAACAACTGATTTCTCATCATAAATCATGGAGGCTAAGTGGAAATGTAATGACATATTTTTAAGCCCTGGAAGAAAGGGTGAAAAAACCCTCTCAACCAAAAATATCATATCTGGCAAATCTACCCTTCCATAATGAAGGAGATTAAGACATTTCTTGATAAATAAAAATTAAAGGAGTTCATTATCAGTAGACCTGCCCAAGAAATGCTAAAGGGAATCCTTCGGGCTGAAATGAAAGGATACTAGACAGTAACTTGAAGCTGGTGGGGAGGGGTTAACACTGGTGCCATGGACTAAATATTTCTGTCCCCCCAAAATTCATATGTTGAAATCCTAACCCCCAAGGTAAAGGCATTAGGAGGTGGGACATTTGGGAAATGATTAGGCCTTAAGGGCAATGCTTTCATGAATGGGATTAGTACCCTTACAAAAGAGGCCCCAGAGAGTTCCTTTGCCTTTTCCACCATGTTAGGACATAGCAAAAAAACAGCCATCTATGAGCCAGGGAGCAGGCCCTCATCCGACACTAAATCTGTCTGGCAGTGCCTTGATCTTGGACTTCCCAGCCTCCAGAACTGTGAGAAATAAATTTCTGTTGTTTATAATCTTCCTAGCTTATGGTATTTTGTTATATTAGCCTGAAAAAACTAAGGCAACTAGTAAAGATAACTACATAGGTAAATATAAAAAATAGTATTATTGTAATGTTGGCTTGAAATCCCTCTTTTTTCCTATATGATTTAAGAGGCAAAGGCATAGAACAATAAAATTACCTTAATGGATATATTCTGTGACAATAAAATATAAAGGGAGGATGGAAATGTATAGGAGCAGAATATTTGTATACTGTTGAAACTGAGTTGATATTATTTAAACTAGGCAGTTATAAGTTTAAGATGTTAAGTGTAATCTCCAAGGTAACCATTTAAAAAAACTGAAAAATATACAGGAAAAGAAAGAAGAAGGAAATAAAAATAGTACAGTGCAAAAAAAAGTCAACTTAATAACAAAAATAGGTAGTAAAATAAGAATAAAGAAAGGACAAAATATATGACATATGGAAAAAAAAGAGCTAAATGGCAAAGTAAATTCTTCCTTATTACTGATTATTTTACGTGTAAGTGGATTGAACTCTCCTATTAAAAGGCAAATATTGGCAGAATGGTTTTTTTTAAAGACCCAGTTATATTCTGTCTCATACAGAGATACTTTAAATCTTGAGATCTAGATACAAATAGGTTGAAAGTAAAATGACAGAAAAAGATTTTCTATGCCAATAGTAACCAAAACAGAGCTGGGTGGCTATATCATTGTCAGAAAAAATAGACTTTAAGTCAAAAAAGGTTATAAGAGACAAAGAAGGACATAATACATCGGTAAAATGTTCAATCCATCAAGAAGATATAACAATTACAAACATACATAGATTACAACTGAGCCCTAAAATATATGAAGAAAAAATTGATAGAATTGAAGGGAGAAATAGACAGCTCTACAATAATAGTTGGAGATCTCACTACCCCACTTCCAATAATAGATAGAACAACCAGAGTGAAACTCAATAAGGAAAGATAAATTGAACAACACTAGAAATCAATTAGACCTAACAAACATATACAGAACACTCCATCCAACAACAGGAGAATACACAGTCTTTTCAAGGACACATAAAACATACATTGCCTGGTATATACCATATGTTAAGCCAGAAAAAAAGTCTTAATAAATTTTAAAATACCAAAATCATACCTTTTCTAATCATAACATAATGAAACTAAAAATCAATAACAGAAAAGGAAAACTGGAAAATTCAAAAATATGTTGAATTAAACAATATATTTTAAACAACCAATAGGTCAAAGAAGAAATCATAAGGACAATTAGAAAATATCTTGAGAGAGAGAGAGAGAGAGAGAGAGAGAGAAATATCTGGCATCAAAAATGTGGGGTCGTTAAAAAAATGGGCATGGCCAGTGGTGCACTGCTACAGTGCGCTGCTTGGGAGCGCGGCAGCGCTCCCGCCAAGGGTTCGGATCCCACATACAGACC